>NC_136490.1:106694292-106814292 GCF_053919585.1 Euprymna scolopes
TTTGTCATTAGTTATCATCTAATGGTTGAATTGTGGATAGAAAGCTACAATTACAAAGGGTTTACTTCAGTAAAAAAAAAAGTGCGTACAATTATAAACACCTAAAGCTAAGAAAGTATACATTATATATATATATATATATATATATATATATATATATATATATATATATATATATCTTTCCTCGCCCTTCCCTTTGCTTTCACTACCTCATTCTTTCTCTATCTATTTTCTTATGTGTGTGTATCTTTATGCCTGTCTTTCATCAAAAAGTGTAGTATCTGTTCCGGCAGATGCTGCACTTAAGATAATTTGTACCAGTCAATGGAGGGGAAACCCTCTATACTGGGACAATTATTATTTTTGGTAACCAGAGTGCCCCCTTTTTGTCTACTTTTAGGGGAGCTGGTTTTTATCTCACATTAAAAACGGCCTTGTGCCTAATTTGCTCAGTGGGGGAGCAAATAAATACCATCTTTATGCCTGTCTTTCGCAATCCGGCTTCAACCAAACAATTAAAAGAAAAGGCTCCATATCAGGATCAAAAGCATTGTTCTTTATTAATATATGAATTACTAGCGTTTTTACAATTATATTGTATCACCATCCATACCAAATATCCATAAACGACAAACATGATGTGTGACTTTACTCTTTCTACTGATAAATAGAAAGAGACAACTTTACATGTGTTTACATGTTTTTATCTACTAACTAACTTGACGCCCGGCGTTGCCCGGTCGTACAATACACTTAAACATGATATTTTACTTTACGCTGATTATGTATATATCATTATAGAATCAATCCGCTCTTGATTATTGCGAGGAATAATTTGCAAGGTTAACTAATTCGCAAAAGATATAATAATAATAATGATAATGCCGTTCATCCAATTCCGTCGGCGTGTGCTTACAATAGCACGTCAGCTGATGTTTGGGATTGGCGATGAACGTCCTGGAAAAGTCATTTCTGATTAAATTTTAGTTTTATAATATGCAAACGAACAAATGATTTGCGGCGATTTTAAATTGTATTTCTTCTTTTATCGTAAATCGCACTCATTAATAAGAAATACTTCAAATTCAATGGTGAGGTATTCCCGGATTGAACCGATCATTTTATCTGTAGTCAAATGCTCTACCACTAGGCTATACCTGCAGTTGATTATAAATCTGTTTTTTAAGAAGAAATGATTTGCTGAGATTTTATTATTTCTCTTAGTCGGTGTAACGGAAAATATTCAACTGCAAAAATTATTTTTGTTTCTATAAGAGAGAAATAGTAGTTTTAAAGATCGTTTCATTTTTTTTCGATTTTGGAAATTTATAGCATGAATTATTGTACAAAAAATATCTGAGAACACTGCCAGACATATCAATGACCTTTGTGTAAAATTTCCAAAAGATATACTTAGCCTTTTCGGAACGTATGAGAAAAGACAACACTCACGCACACATACACACCCACACACAGACACACGTACACACAAATTGTGACTTTTATATACGAATGGAAATAAATAAATATTAAGATCGGAATGCAATATCGTAACATAAAAAGTGAAATATTAAACATCTAATTTTCAAACTAATTTAAGAATGAAAATACATTCAACGTCACACTCGTCTGTTTTCTCTATATAAAGCAGTAGATGTGTGTATGTGTGTCTGTCGTTGTGTAAAATATTTAACCGCAAAACTTTTGAACTATTTTTTTGCACAGGAATCACCACTTATCAAGGCCCGGAGGCCACTCGAGGATAAGGGTTAATTTGTATACATTTTGTCAATGTGATTATAGCGTAGTAAGCATAAGTAGTAGGAATTTTGTAAATGGGATTACTTGGAGGGACAGTTTATCAAGAACTTGTTTCTTATTTGTCACATAGCGCTAAGATTAACAGTAAAAAAGAACATAAACACCGCGGATGCTTTATCACGAGTAAAAACTGTTGTTTATATAGATGAATAACGCGCATAGAAATCTGCACTTTGAAATGGAACATTTCGGCAAGTTGAAATGTCTGCATGTTAAAATATGTGCACGTTGAAATATAGGCATGTTGAAAGTTTGGGCATGTGTAAATATAGGTAAAGATGATTTACAGTAGTATCCCGGGATACCCTGTACCTAGTATACAGTTTTTTTCAGTTTACGATATGGCATTCGACGTTTAGTCCGGCCCTTGATTTGCCCCGGTATTTGCCCCGCCTTACGGTGTAATTTATAATATTATTTGATTATATACATGAGCATTATATACAGTACTGTATTTTGTTACAAATCTGTAATGCCGTATCCAGGAGTTCTACTGCCTATTATAAATGAGAGAACGTGGCTGGAGCGATAATTATTTTGGTTTCGATTCTTCCTAATGACACCCAACTCATTTTTTTTTAACTTTTGAAATGTATATATCATCCAAACACTACCATGTTTGAACATATGGTTAAGTGGCAATTTTAGTCATTTAGAACTGTTTTAAAGCTTCACCGCTCACGCATTTTCCGACCAAATTTCAAACGATATTACAGTTTATGAATAAACTTTCTCAGCTATATTGTGGAAAAAAATATCGATGCTCATTCAGTAAAACAAAAGTTATGATGAATTTACTGGTGTTCAAAATTGTAAGAAAACGTAAGGCAGTGAGCAGCGCTTTTATTACTAGGTTCCATAGCACCCACGTCGCTTCAGCGACTACTGTTGCTACAAATTGTTCATCACTCGCGAAAAGTGAAATAACAAGTGGAACAGGGAGAATTAAAGAATCAAAGGGAGATAATTGGGGGATGAATTTATTGAAAGCAGACGAGTGCCGCACATTCTTATTACATATGTGCATGTTATGTTTATGAAGGAAAAAAAAGACTGAAATTAAAGAACAAATTAATTTACTGGAAGCCTGAAAAACTCATGGATGACAAGAGAAAAATGCGAGCATGCAAAGTAATATGATTAAGCTTAAACACGGAGAAGTAAAGGACTAGTGATTAAAACTGGAAGAGAAAAGGACAAGATATTTTAGTACAAAATATAATAAATGTATAACTTAAAATATTGCAGTATTAAGATTTTTTCTAAACTCAATTTATAACATTATATAACCAATTATTAATGCTGCAATATTTTAAGTAATAAATTTATTATATTATATTATATTATATTATAAAACTTCCAAAGCTATATATGTATATATATATATACATTACAATAGAAATATATATATAAATATTTATATAAATATATATATAAATATATATATATATAAATATATATATATATATATATATTCAATCGATAATAGATAATCGGTTCTGTAACAATAAATACGAAGTCTGCATGAATTAAAATATACGTAATTCTATTTGACGACGTTCAAGGTCGCGCGCCGCAAAGCGCTAGTATTAAATAATAATATTTTAATAATGGAAGAGTAATACAAAAATGAATAATGTTCGATAGTGATTCGGAAATACTCAAACTGTGTTTTTTTTTATATTGAGCCAATTAAATTATTACGCTATTTAATTTCCATTAATTTGATATATAGACATTAAAACTATATTCTCTGTAAATAAAAATTATCTTGTAGTTTTATACGACTCAGGTTCTATGATTAATTTAATGTCTAGACCATACCATACCGCTTCATTGTGAAACATTGTTCGTCTGAAGGCATACTTTCCTTTTCAGCATATTAAATATTACATAACTTCATAGCATTACATAACATTGAATATTACATGAATTTGTTTTCCAGATATATACAAAAGAAGTCATAAATAACCAATGGAACTACTATACTGTACTATAATTAGGTAAATGATATGTCTGCGAAACGTATATACATATTTGTGAAGTAGCTGAGTTGTTTGTTTCAGTTCGAGTAATAATCTGGTCAGTTGCCGTTCTGCAGGAGTGCCGTAGTTTAAGTTGGTGTTCCTAGTATGAGGCTTGCATACCTTTCGACATCTTTCCCCAGGTGACTCCACCAGTTGGTACTTATGCTTTTTCCAGCCAATCATAATCACACGTTTTTAACACGTCAACAGCTTTTCAAGACGTTAAGAATTTCTTTTTTTCTCGATATTTTTTTTTTGTCATCCGTATTTGCTTTATATTCCCTTTACTCACTTCTTTTTCGTCTTAGAAATATTTACGATCTAGCTTAATCCGTGTAAAGCCGTTACAACGGTTTACTTTTGCTCTACCCTTCCCCTTCAACCGATATCAGGTCTGTCCCTTATATGGATTTAAGGAACCAAACGATAATTCCTGTGGCTGTGGCAGTGGCAATAACACACAGGCATTCTAACATGGCGGCGCTGATGCATACTGAACAACGGGATTCAAAGGATAGGGTAGCATGTCAAAAACAAACGTCTACCCATATTCTTACAGATTATGTGAATAAATGGCAGTCTTGATGCTTATTATTTATTTATTTTTTTAGTTTTTCACTTAGTGCTATTTATCCTTTTGAAACTTGTCTTGGGACCAAATGTGTTTAATTTTCAAACCCATAAACAATGTGAGTATGTTAAACAGGGAAGGTAAAAAAAGAAGCACAAAATGTAATGTGAGTAGTGTCACAAAAATAATAGCAATATGGAGATCGATACAAAATCTTATTACAAGTAGTAGTAGTAGTAGTAGTAGTAGTAGTAGTAGTAGTAGTAGTAGTAGTAGTAGTGTATTGGATCGTCTGGTTAGCTGGTTAATCATTTGACCCTTAAGAGACGAGGACGGAAAACAGTTCCGCTGATCGAAGGAAATATCCATTTTAAAATGTTAGTATATATATTTTGGAACCATATCGGAAGACATCATTAATTTTCCAGTATATTGTCTGATGAGCTGGTTAGAGACGTGCTATTTATCCTTATGAAACCTGTCTTGGGACCAAGTGTGTTTAATTTTCAAAACCATAAAAAATGTGCTTATGGTTAGTCGCCATTCTGCACGAGTGTCGTAGTTTAAGTTGGTGTTCTTAGCATGAGGCTTGCATACCTTTCGACGGTTTTCCCCAGGTGACTCCACCAGTTGCTACTTATACTTTTTCCAGCCAATCATAATCTTGCAAGGAGAAAATACCCGTATAGACTCATATTATTTACATCAAAAATCAAACTAAAAAGCCGGATAAAATATAACATAAAACAAATAATTCTATAAGTTTAATATGACCAAATAAATTTGTTCAATTGTTTTATTCATTTTCATCTTCTCGGAATCGTAAAAAATAACTTCGGGTTCTCTCATTAAAAGATTTCCTGGATCTTATGATCCAATGGTTTTTTTAGTAGTCACATATCAAATTAGTGTCAGCTATTTGCAACGCGTCCGTAATTTAGTACGAAATGTGCGGCACAATCATAGCACGGTACTCCTCGTATTATCTCTCGTTCTGGATTTCCGTTTAGACAGTTAATGCAAATTATTCATCAGCTATGTTTCACCTATAAGGTTGCCAGTCTTGTACATTAAGTCAATTGTTAAAATAATTTGTATAAATTACAAAAACATGATATTTGCCTTTCTAAAATTATACCAATATAAAATGGCAGCGGGGGGTGGGGGGAGGGGGATTTTGGAGTCTCTATTATATCTATTTTATTAAAAGCAGAAATTAGATGCATGGCGAGGTTCATATACTTAATCTGTTTCAAACCATGAAAAATACAACTTTAGTCTTTAATTAACATAGGATTGTCATGAGAATATGAGAAAATATCCTAAATAGAATAGACTCCGAAAATGATATGATAAGTAAAATAATTTCTGTAAATAAAAAAAAAATTGTTTAATTAGAATTTTGATTTAACGGTATACCTTATTAAATGTTTACTTTTCTCGAGAAGCCAAAACATATTTTAGTGGATTTTATTTTTGGTCCTTTCTTACTCAGTTATTATTTCGAAATAACTCAATAACAAAATATTTCATTAACGACCCTGGTGTCTAACCCTGTCCCGTGTGGAGGCATAATAAATAGGTACAATGGTGATATGTGTCAAAAAGAGTTCAAAAGAAAGGTTTTCCCTCTGTCTGCTATATACTTTCATGTGTCCACCCACGAGAAGAATTACTTTTGATCTGAATTATTATTTACATGTCTGATATTGATTTCAAGGTGCAAAGCTGTAAAATGGCTGATATTAAGATACCGAAACATATACGTGAAGATGTAATTTTGTTTCATGTAAAAAAAATTAATTGTAAATAGTTTCATATTAAATAATCTTATTATTTTGATTATTCGGGCTGCTTTTCTTATCTTGAGTGCTATTCGCATAACGTTTGTGTCGATGCAAACTCCGAACCTCTGGAGTAATATCTTAGTGAACTCTGGAATGTTCATTCCGTCTAATGAATCTGTAAGGTAATTTAAAACGGAACCCTTTATTTTTTCGGCAGGGTAACATGCTCTAGTTCCGTCGGCCATGACTGAGTACAAGTCTTAAATAACTTGCAATTACATTTTAGTGTCGGTTGCACTATGAATAGAATTTAATTATGCAACATCGTTGTAGACGTGCTGTCTATTGTTGGATGGTTAGGAGATTTCTCATCTTGATAAGTTCATGGAGTTTAGTTGTGTGTTTCCGAACTAGTTTTTTTATTATTTTTTATTACATAAACAATACAAATCCAAAGTAATAGTGACGTGTAATATTAAAGAGTCCTGCAGGTATAATTATATGCATTTATGCAACATTTTTCTCATCTAATCAAAGATTGTTTGGTTTAATTTGTATCAAAACCAAAAGCGTTAATACATCATGAATTTTCGAAATGCTTCATTAGTGTTTTAATCTTTTGACAAGTCGTATGGAGATAATCAAAAGCTATAAAACAGAAAACAAGCGAAAAGACAAAAAATCAAAAACCAACACCACCACCAACAACAATAATAATAATAATAATAATAATAATAATAATAATAATAATAATAATAATAATAATAATATTCACAACCTTACACGAAAGGCTATCCCAAAACCTGAGAAGATTTATACAGGAAGCAAACGTGCCAGACTGGATGAACCGAGAAAGGAACCGTCCACAGCAATTATAGGCCAATCACGTGTCTACCCACCATGTGGAAGATACTGACAGCACAACTGAGGGAACACATCTACCACTTACTGAATAACCGTGGACTCATCCCCGAGGAACAGAAAGGATGCCAAAAAGGGAAAAGAGGAACACATGATCTGCTATATGTTGATCAAAAGATCCTAAAGGAGGTAAAAAGGAAGAGGAAAAATTTAGCCATGGCATGGACCGACTACAAAATAGCGTACGGTAGGATCCTCCAAGCATGGATAATAGAATGCCTAAAAATGTATAAAATACCAAGCATGATCACCAATGTAATAGGAAATGCAATGAAAACATGGAGACTGGAAGTGACAGCAGATGGACAACACATGACAGAAATTAACATACAAAGAGGCATCTTCCAAGGAGACTCATTATCACCATTACTGTTCATAATAGCATTGATGCCCTTGAATAGTATTCTGAGAAAGTGCCAAGCCGGATACAAGTTCCCCAATACGGAGGAAAAAGTGAACCACCTCATGTACATGGACGATCTGAAACTTTTTGCAAGGACGGAAAAGGAGCTAGAGACACTAATTAACACTACCAGGATCTTCAGCCAAGATATCCAAATGGAATTTGGAATGCAAAAGTGCGTACTACTATTTATAAAAAAGGGAAACCTGGAAACGACAGAAGGCATGGAACTACCCAACCAAACAGAAATGGGAGCAATAGGGGAACAAGACGACTATAAGTACTTGTGAATTCTGGAAGCGGACACCATCAGAGCAACAGAAATAAAAGAGAAAATTGGAAAGGAATACCTCAGGAGAACAAGAAAACTCCTGGAAACTAAATTATATAGCAGAAGCCTATAAATACATGAACAGTGTCACTAGTGAGATACTGTGGACCGTTTATAGGATGGACAAAAGAAAAACTGAGACAGCTCGACCAGAAAACCAGGAAACTCACGACCATGCATAAAGCACTACACTCAAAGGGCAATATTTACAGACTCTATGTGAAAAAGAAAGACGGCGGGAGATGGCTGATCTGTATAGAAGACTGTGTGAAAGACACAAAAAAAAGAACTAGAAAAATGCATAATGCAAAACACTGAAAGGATAATTATGGCAGCGAGAGACACGGAGAAACCCAACAAAACGGAAAACAGAGAGACAAATGACAAAACGAGAAAAGAGAAATGGGAAGGGAAACAAGTCCATGAAAGATTCATAAGAATGACAAAAGATGAGAATAACGAAAACACCTGGACATGGATGCGAAAAGGACATATAAACCGAGAAACTGAATCTTTAATAACTGCAACACAAGATAACTCGATAAGAACCAATCATATCAAAGCAAGGATCGATAAAACACAAGAAAACAGCAAATGCAGACTCTGTGGACAAGGAGACGAAACGATAAACCATATAGTAAGTGAATGCAGCAAACTGGCCCAAAAGGAATACAAAAACAGGCATGACCAAGTGGGGAGGGCGGTGCACTGGGAATTGTGCAAACGGCTGCATTTTGGGCGTACATATAAATGGTACAAGCATAAACCCGCAATAGCACTCGAAAACGAGAACCACAAAATCCTATGGGGCATGGACATACAGACAGACAACCCCCTCCAAGCAAGAAGACCAGATGTCGTAAAAATTAACAAGAAAGGAAAATCCTGTCAAATCGTACTTTGCTGTCCCAGCTGATCACATGGTGAGTATGAAAGAAAAAGAGAAACGAAGCAAATAAACAGAGCTAGCCAGAGAGTTAAAAGGGATTTGGATGATGAAGAAAATCAAAATTGTACCGATAATAGTAGGAGCACTAAGAACAATTCGAAAACACCTGGAAAAAAGAATGGAAGAAAGTAGAATCAGAGGAGTAGTTGCAAAAATACAACGCCTAACGATAAGAAAAACGGTTGAAATATTAAGGAAACCTCTTGAATGCGGAGAATAACACAAGACAATATAACGAAGAAGCATTACAGAGAATGAAGAACACCAAAGCTGCATATCTACAAGTTCTACACCCCCCATTATGCATCTTTCCATTATTTCACCACCGTCCCCCCCCAAAAAAAAAGTGATACCAAAGAGCCGAGAAGGGTCAAGGAGGATGGAAAGACCGAGGATGGAACACTAGCCAGACCTCCGCTGGACAAGTGAGAAGAGAACTGGGATCTTGGGGAGGCTGTGCCACTCGAATTCCAGTATAAAACCAATGACCACTGCCAGCGAAAAACTAATGGTAAGCGGCTGTTGTCATGATGCAAATCTATTTGCAAATTCTATCGGAGAGAGCTGGACGTCTGGAGAGACTTGTTGTCACTCAGCTTCCAGAGAACACCACAGGTCTCTAATCAGATCGTTTGTGTGAAAGCCGATAATAATAATAATAATAATAATAATGATAATAATAATAATAATGATAATGATAATAATAATAATAATAATAATAATAATAATAATGAACTCATTTACTACAAAAAATTAAAACTTGACGTGTTGTAATAAAAACACACCCTGTTTTACCTTAAAAACAATGGTATTCATAAGTTCAAATCCTTTATAGTGGATCATATTAAAATAAATCTAATAGTTACATTAGATTTACAACCAGAACATTATTCTCCCTACCTAACATGCTATTTGTAAATCCATACTCGATACAGCAATATTAAAAACCATGACTGAAGAGCAATTTGAGTAATAACACGAAAACTAATCCATTATGAAGCTAATTTTAAAAACTTAAAATGCTCGAAAATTTAATTTAACTTCCAACAAATAACATTACATTTGTGTTATTGCTCTGTATTAACCAGAATAAAAACAAAACAACGGTGTAAGTCAAGACGTTTATTAATAAAATACAAACAAAGATTATAGGATGTAAAGAGTGTTTTGCGTTCCACCGAGCAAACGAGGTTAACTCCGGAACTAGAGCCCTACTTAGGATCGTTAAGAGTTCCGGTATATATAGACGGTGGTTGAGTCGATTCAGAGGGTAGTTCCCCCACAAGTGTATAACATTTTCAAATTATTAATGTAATATCCAATTGATCGTGTCACGTGATCATGACGTCTTGCAATGTAGATTTTCAACCTTTTCTCCGGGTACTGCACTCGTTTATTCTATTCACATCTAACTAACATTAAATACTTGTGCTGCAAAGTCTTGTTACTTTTGGTCTTTCAGAAGCTTTTTGGTCATATAAATCTTTTAACTTGAAGATACTTCGGGGATGAATCGAAAACGTCTGTTATACACATTGAAAATACATTATTTTTCTTTCTTTTAACACAAAATGGTCATTCAAACATTTATAAAATAAAACAGAGAATCACCATGCAAGAAAATGTTTGATTTAATGATGTTTATTTTGTATATAGTTCAGATATGTCAGAGGTTGTATTTGGAAACATAACAAAAATAATTTTAATTTATTTGCTTTTTTTTTCAAACCTGTCATGTCTCCCTCACTCGCCTTTTGTCAGCAGCTGGTATTAAATAATAACTATTCTAAAAAAGAAAACTAACAAAAAAAAGAACCAACTTTTCTAGAAGAAAAAGTCTCCTCAAATCCGGGTAGCAATCGCGGAGACTCTTTTTCACATTAAACGTTATCCCTATTTATTTTACTTCTTTTTTCTGTTTTTATTTACATTATTATTCTTTTTAATGCTATTATTATTATTATTAGTAGTAGTAGTAGTAGTAGTAGTAGTAGCAGCAGTAGTATTAATGTTATTGTTGTTGCTGTTATTATTATTATTATTATTGTTAGTGTTGTTTTTGTTATATTATTACTGTAATATGTTTTTTATAATCTTCATAATAATGTTATTTTACTTTCTTCTATCATTATTACATATTTTACATTATTTCTATATTTGCTCCTCTATTATTATTCATTTTATTTTTCTTCTTTCTACCTCTCCTTTTTCTTGTCATTGATATTATGTAATGTTTTTGTTCCTTTTTCTCGTATATTTTACATGTTTCTTGTCTTAAACGTTATTCGTTTTCTTTCTAATGCTATATTAAAGGTCAAAATAGTAGTAGTAGTAGTAGTAGTAGTAGTAGTAGTAGTAGTAGTAGTAGCAGCAGTAGTAGTAGTTAAAGAGGAAAAATAGGAAGAAGATGAGGAGGATCAGGAGGGGAGTCATATTCTTTTTCTTTTATATTCTCTCCTTTTCGTTTTTATCTTTTGTTCATTTTCTCTTTTTTCTTTTTCTTTTCCTTTTTGTTCTTCTTCGTCTTCTTCTTCTTCTTCGTCTTCTTCTTATTATTATTATTATTAGTAGTAGTAGTAGTAGTAGTAGTAGTAATAGTAGTAGTAGTAACAGTATTATTATATATCATTTTCTCGTAAATGTTTCCTTTTCTGTTCTGTTCTGATCTACGTCTTCTATTTTCTTAGTTGATTTCTTCTCGTTCTTGTCGTTGTTTTCCTGCCCGTCTACTGTCTTTTTCTTCCAATTATAGCATTATTATTCGCCAGTATTGCTCTATTTTATTATATGTGCTTTTATGCCTTGCTGTTCTTCTATATTTTTTACTTAAAAAAGGGTGTTTTTTCACACGTCAACAATTTCTTTTTTTCTCGATATTTTTTGTGTCATTCGTATTTGCTTTATATTCCTTTTACTCACTTCTTTTTCGTCTTAGAAATATTTACGATCTAGCTTAATCCGTGTAAAGCCGTTACAACGGTTTACTTTTGCTCAACCTTTCCCCTTCAACTGATATCAGGTCTGTCCCCTGTATGGATTTAAGGAACCAAACGATAATTCCTGTGGCTGTGACAGTGGCAATAACACACAGGCTTTCGAACATGACGGCGCTGATGCATACTGAACAACGGGATTCAAAGGATAGGGTAGCATGTCAAAAACAAACGTCTACCCATATTCTTACAGATTATGTGAATAAATGGCAGTCTTGATGCTTATTATTTATTTTTTTGAGTTTTTCACTTAGTGCTATTTATCCTTATGAAACTTGTCTTGGGACCAAGTGTGTTTAATTTTCAAACCCATAAACAATGTGGGTATGTTAAACAGAGAAGGTAAAAAAGGAGGAAAAAATGTAATATGAGTAGTGTCACAAAAATAATAGCAATATGGAGATCGACACAAAATCTTATAACAAGAAGTATTAGCAGTAGTAATACTGTATTGGATTGTCTGGTTAGCTAGTTAGTCAATTGACCTCTAAGAGACGAGGACGAAAAACAGTTCCAATGATCGAAGGAAATATCCATTTTAAAATGTTAGTATATATATATATATATATATATATATATATATATATATATATATATATATATATATATATATATATATTCCGGAACCATATCGAAAGACATCATTATAGGCGTTTATATAGGCACCGCCAAAAATGGCCGAAAAATCAAGTTGTTGTTGTTTTTTAAAACGAAATTACATTTATTAAAATCCATTATTTCTGAGTAACTTTTTTTTCCAGAAAGATAACACCCTGAATTTTTTCATATAGAAAACAGAATAATGTAAAACTTGTTATACTATTTTTAAGTAAATTTAAAATGTAAAAATTTCCCCAAAAGTTAACAATTGACATTTTTTGTCTTGCACAAAAGCGTATATAAATATTTTTCAAAAAAGGTTTTTGAAAGAATTAAGTTGTTTATTTTTAGTCTAACTAAGATTTAGCGTTATTTTCTATGAGTATATGCAAAAGTATTATAATATAAGTACCTGGATTTCAAATAATTCCACTTATTCATATAGGCAACCAGTTACTTCGCGTCGATCTAGAGTATAGATCGACAATGTTTACGTTCGTAGTTGATAAAAAGCTAACTATGGAAGACCAAACAGGCCAAAAAATCTTATTTTTCAGTGACGAAAATGTCAATGTATTATTAACGCTGAGGCTGGCCAACACCAGATGGGTGACCGTTTGTATGAGTTTGTTTTTTAATGTGTATGTGTGTGGGGGCCAGGCTCCCCAAAATGGTGAGAGGGCAATTTAAAGCAGAATAAAAAAAAATACTTCAGCGCGTTTGGTCCACCGTAGTCGAAAGGCAGCAAACGTTTTCAAACGGGATAGAAAAAATGATGCTATTTTTAACACAAAGGGCACTATATTTATCGAATTTTTTTGTATCGATTCTTCAAAGCATGCCCTGTTTTTTAATGGTCATGCATTATTCGGCTCGCTAAAAAGAATTCTTAATTTATTTATCACATATTTTAAAATGGCTTTTTTCGTATAAATATTATTATTTTTTTTTGCTTAACTTAAATTAATTATTTTACTTAACATATTCACCGAATTTCACCTTTCAAAACTCAAAAGCGGGATAATTAAACACAATCGAAGTTCTGATATTCAGACGTCAAAATAAGGTATGCAAACAATTTTTTTGAATCTATAATTCTATCCCTTACAACAACAAAATATGTTGTGTTCAGTTTCAGATGATTATTTTAAGCATATTTGTACCCCCTCAAAACAAGGGGGGTTGTAAGCAAAATATATATATATATATAAATATCGTTTATAAAGTTCATTCTTCTCTTAATAATCGCTGAAAATTTCGTATTGATCGGATAATTATCTGATTTTTGGTAGATTTTTAAAAAGACGGTCCGTCAAAAAGTACTTACCTGCCCCCCCCAGTTTTGGCGGTGCCTACATCATTAATTATCCAGTATATGTTTATTGTTGTAAACTTACTAACAAACTATCAATACCAGATAAGAATGTGCTAATCCTGTGGAACTTAACAGTGATGGGGATGTTCCCCAAATAGAGCCGTTGAAATGCAGGTTACGGACAATGGATTGGCACCTGTGAATGAGAAATACATTGTAAGGGTGAAACAGGAAACATATAACCACTTCTAGTGCCGTACTCAATGAAACGCAAAGTGGAAGGCTTCCACCTCACTTAAGTCGATCTGAGGGCAGCGTAGAGATTAAACTGATCTCAAATTCTGATAATTATCATTTGCTGTTTGGACTAATCGTAGTCTTACCAGTCGAAAACTTGTTAAAGTCTCGGTGGGCAACAGCAACATGAGATTTTCTCTCAGTAGAGACAAAGAGTCAAGAGGGGACCTAAGAAAAGGAATGCAGGAGTAAACAAGAGAGGTAGTGAGGTTGAGGTGAAGTGGGAATTTATTGGACTAGTAACTATGCTTAATAGTGTGCCAGATTGCTGAAACAATCTTTCACTTAGTGCTTGTATCACTAAGTGAAATATTCTTCTGGAATATTGAGATAATCTGCCTAACTACGAGGAAGACTAGGTTTTTCTGACCATGGGCTATATTCAATTGCAATGTTGAGCAAACGTTTCCGGTGTTATTTATAATTTAGGATCCGAGGTTAGTCGAGGTCAATAGAATACAGGTTGGCGACTAAAATTGGCCAGGTACAGGGTGTTGAGAAATCTGAACGAGCAGGAAAATGCAAATACAGAGAAAAGTTCACTTTCCTTGGTCCGAAGACAATGGAGACAAGAAGTGAATCTGAGAGTGAACAAGTGAAGGTCTTAAAAATGGGAGGTTGAAAATAATTACTGTAGGTAATCAAAAATGCCCCAGAGACCCCTGATGAGGTTGAGTAAAGTGAGTGGGGGATGTGATACAAATAGAGATTAAAGCAAAGGAAGACGGATACTGTTGTAAAAGAATTGTAATTTAAAACACTTGAGAAAGAGGAAAGCAAGTAATATTCCAGTAGGCATCGATGATGAATGTGAGTCGATTGTAATCTCGTTTTTGATGGCGTCATATATGTTGAGGACGCTCTAAATATTGTGTTCTTGTTGATGTTCCGTCGGCTGATTCACGAATTGTTTTTCGATGGAAAATTGGGAAATATTGCCGGGACTTGGCAAACATTTGTACTTGGAATCCTGAGAAGTGAAAATTATAGGACATTGCATGATACCTATTCTTCTCTTCATCTCGTTCAATATATTAGCTAGAAAATAGATGGCAATCACTAGAGTAGGTCCGTGAGAAGAAAGTGTTCAAAAACCAGCAGACTTCAATTTTCCATAATACAGGTTAACACTATCACCTAAACAAACGGAATATTATCTCGATGGTTTATTAATCAAACCTAAATTCTACGCTTTTTGACGATCAAGCGAACGCTAAGCAAACAAATTTTCTATCAGGCGTGGCTGCATGTGGTCATATATTACGACCGTAGTACAAGCATCAAGAACTCTATTCAATATCTAAACGTTTTCAAATGCGTGAAATACCGAGGTATATCACCCCAATAATTCCGGAATACTTCAAAAGCGCGTTAATTCTATTTGGCCTCAGCGTTTGACGATTTTACAATCAACATTGTGTCCTTTGAAATAATTATGCATGACCTATTATACATGGAGCGTTATCAACTTGTATATGAAACGCTCAGTAACCAGTATTCACAAGTTTAAAATATTATTATCCATATTGAAACACCGGAGAGAAAGAAGAAAAAGGTTGTAATTATGCATATCAGTATTCCTTATTAATTAGTTAAAATAAATTTCGTTTCATAGAATTAGTTATGATTTTGTAATAATTTGTTCAATTAATAACACTGGTCAACAGCAAATTTGGTGTCACAGTTTTGTAAGCTGATTTTGGACAATTTTGATGTGCTGAATCCAAAAATAACACTCTTTTTACTGGGTCAGGTCGAAATTTTAAGCTATCGTTAATTTTCTATTTTTTAACTTTTAAATACCCGAGAAAGGTACAACAGAAGTATTAAGCATTTACCGTTTAACGTTCTATTACCTGAACAAATTTAATTTTTTTAGCACTAGCAATACAAAGAAGAAAGCATTTGAATAAACAATTTTTGATTAAATTTTAATTAGGGAGTCTAAGTTTTGCGATTATTATGCGATATTTAAAGATAAGACTTTATTTGGCCCATACGGGAATTCAATGGTAAAACCTGTTATTAAAACACACCAACATATGAAAGTAGACGAGAAGGTAAGTCTTACGTATTGGTTCTGTGTGTGTTCCGAGTCAAATTATTTCATTACTGTGCGATTAAAACTGTTCGCAGGACATAGATATAATGGTGCCGAATTTTTTTGATACAGACTTTAAATTTCATGGAGACAACGTACACAAATTTAATTTTTAATTTTTTCAGGTATACAATGGCGACTAGAAGAATGTGTGTAAATAAGCCAGATGTTTTTTGCTATGTTTGTGGTGAATACACACTTGCACCAAATCGCAATACTGTCACCACCTTTATCAAGCGGGTTTACTATGCATATTTTGGCATGAAGCTCGGCGATCAAGACAAAAGTTGGGCACCTCACATGGTTTGCAAAAGATGCACAGAACATCTCCGTCAATGGAGCAAAGGCACGCGAAAGTCCATGAACTTTGGCATCCCCATGATTTGGTTAGAGCCGTCAAATCATGCAAGCGATTGCTACTTTTGTGCTATCAATGTCATGGGGATTAACAGAAAAAATCGCACAACACTGGAGTAACCCAATCTGCCGTCAGCTATGCGCCCTACTCCTCATAGTGAAGAAATCCCCGTACCTGTATTTGAATATACAAGTATTGAAGAAAGCAGCAGTAGCCAGGGTGAAACTCAAAGCATTACCACTACCGATGATCATCATGATGCATCCTTTCCCGATGACAATGATGAGCAGCCAAAATTGTTTTCCCAAAACGAACTAAACGATCTTGTTCGCGATTTAAATTTGCCAAAAGAATCCGCCGAACTTCATGCATCTCGTTTCAAGGACAAGAACATGTTAAATGGTAAAGTTAAGGTAAGTTTCTTCCGTACCAG
This sequence comes from Euprymna scolopes, assembly GCF_053919585.1. Classification (NCBI taxonomy): domain Eukaryota; kingdom Metazoa; phylum Mollusca; class Cephalopoda; order Sepiida; family Sepiolidae; genus Euprymna; species Euprymna scolopes. Next base: position 106,711,200 of record NC_136490.1, read on the forward strand.
GCACCAGGAATTTTTAGATATTTTGCTCAAGAAAAAGAATTAGTCTATTGCAATGACATAGTAGAGCTACTACATCTCGGCGTACCTGAATACAAATCAGAGGACTGACGACTTTTTATCGACAGCAGCAAAAGGTCTTTGAAATGTGTGTTGTTACACAATGGAAATCAATTTGCATATGTGCCATTGGCACATTCGACAATATTAAAAGAACAGCATGAAGCAATTAAGTACGTCCTAGAAAAAATTCTTATGACCAACATAAATGCTGATTTGCGTTGACTTAAAAATGGTCAACCTCTTGCTTGGTCAACAGTCTGGATTTACCAAATAACCATGCTTTTTATGCCTCTGGGATAGTAGGGATCGTACTCAACATTACGTGAAAAAAGAATGGCCAGTACGTGAAGAGCTTGCAATTTGTAGAGCAAAAAATCTGATAAACAAGCCTCTAGTTGACAGGGGGCGTATTTTATTTCCTCCACTGCACATAAAGTTCGGTTTGATGAAGCAATTCACAAAATCCCTGGATAAAGATGAACGGTGTTTTTAGTTTCTGTGTAAAACCTTCCCCACTTTGTCAACTGAAAAATTAACTGCTGGTATTTTTGATGGTCCTCAAATTAGGCAGCTGATCAAAATCTCTCCCGTGTTTGAGGAGACCATGAATCCTGTTGAGCAACAAGCGTGGAATTGCTTTGTTCAGGTCGTGATGAATTTCCTAGGCAACACAAAAGCAGAGAACTATAAAGATCTAGTAGCAAACATGTTAATGGCCTTTAGGAACCTTGGATGCAATATGAGCATAAAAATGCACTACCTGTACTCGCACATGGACAGCTTTCCCGAAAATCTTGGCTCTTTAAGTGATGAGCATCGAGAGCGCTTTCATCAGGACTTGAGAGAAATGGAATCACGCTACCAGGGAAGGTGGAACATGGTGATGATGGCGGACTACTGTTGGAATTTAAAAAGAGATGTGCAAGCACCAAAACATTCGCGACAATCAAAAAAACGAAAAGACCGTAATAATGCAAACATTAAGTTTTCATTTTTAGTTACATGTACTGTACATGAAGTGTACATCTTTGTTAGAATACAGCAATTTTATCATAAAAACTGACATTTTGCTATCGAAACATCATTAGTAAATCTTGAAAACATTGTTCTAAAAAATGTAAGTCGCATAATTTTCAATTCAAATTTACAAAAACATTTGATCTCCGAGAGCAAAATGGATATTATTTCTAGATTTAGCATGGTAAAAATATAGTAAATCAGTTAAAAAATATCAGACACTTGTTAAAAAGTTTCTTCTTGTTGGCCAGTGTAATCTAGTGGTCAAAATATACCGATATAATAAAATAAACAAGGCAAATATAAATAAACACGTAAACACCATGCAGGTACAAATAGTTCATTTATAAGGCTTTCCTCTTATAGTGTTAATTATATACTCCTAATTGTTAGCATTTTATTTTACTTACCGTTTCCTTTCTGGGGGATAATAGAAAAGGAGACTTCGAATGGTACTCTGACCGGGTACAAAAACAGCCATGCATTTCCAGTAATGGTATCAAAGGCGAGCACCAATAACCATACTATACTTTCGGAAAAGAGTGTAATGTCTTAAGCCTGCACTTTAAGGTGACGAACAAAGCTGTATTTTTTTTGAAAAGGTATTGTTAGTGATTCAAGTCTGCTTCTATGTAGCTAAAATGGGGTCAAAGTATGTATTTGACTTTGTGAAACCTCTTGTTCGAGTTATAACTAAACCTAACATTACTACTTCAAATCACCACATTTTATTTTTATTTTTATGACAATCGCTGTCACAGTTCCACCAAAATCTCTACAATTATGGGGTTTGTATATTTCTTCTGTTTAATGATTCTTTTTCCTTGTCCTATTCTTCCACTCCACCTCTGAATCTAGCAGAATTATTGAAACATATTTACAAGCCGACTAATCAACTTTTCGGTAGAAACAAAATAACCCCACAAAGCAATGATGAGATTTGTGGGTGATTCAACTAAACAAACCAGACGCAGGCAGATTTATTGCCGAATTGGCTTTGATTTCATACGCTTTTATTACTTGACATTGAAATTCAACATCTGCGAATGTGTCACGCGATTAACAAGCATAAATTAATACCGATTTACTTTTTCCCCTCTATTAAGAAGAACTGGGAAAACATGATTTCTGACTCAATAAAAACACATACAAATTCATTGTTTAGCATATTTCTGATCACCGACTATGGCTGTACTTATATACAATGCAAAAAAACACACATTTTTTTAATTGTTTCAAAATATGCTTCCTTTTTTTGTTTTCAAAAGTACACTCGCGCTTGTGAAATATTTTCACCGCTATAGTCATCTGATAAATTATGTAAGCATGACAAAATTTGTTCTAGCTATATAGATGTTTTAGACAATCCGTGAATATTATGCGTGACTGGGAAAATAAAACTTAAAGCAATGCACTATAAATAAGAGAAAAATTAAATTCGATTGACTGGGTAGACGAGTAATGGTGTAGGTGTACGGTTTACACAAAACTACTATCTATTAATTTTAATAAGTTTAGAATGTGCATAATAATCTAGTAATGGTTTATTACATCTAAGACGAAACAAAATTTCAGATTTCAATTAAATAAAACATAAACGTTTCATTTATAATTATATTTTATATAATGACAACCTTTTTGGTTTACTACAGCATCTGTTGTAGCTAACCAGGTGAAGACCTGGGTAGGTAATAAGAGAACCTAGGTTTTCCTATTTATCAGGGTCCCCCTCTTCGCGTTGCAGGAAACCCCCCAACGGAAAGGCAAGCCAATAAAGTCGCCGCCAGCGCGCCTCAGGAACTGCCGAAAAGATGTTGCAGAGCTACATGATCCGCCTATCGGAACTCCAGACCGGATTTTTTTATCGGGGTTTACTCACTTAGTCTTTTGTTACTTGGAAAGGGCTGTCCCCGCTTCCGATGTCAATAAGAAGTATACTAGATAAGTGAAAATGAGATTAGGATAAGCCTAGAATCGAACCCTGTATGCAAGTGCTAAAGATAAGTGAGAATGGAATGTTAAAAATGAAGGCTATTGTAAAGTCTATTAGAAATAGTTAAACAATGTTTATATAGTAAAAAAAGAAATAGTTAAATAGTGTTTATATAGGAAAAAGAAACAGTTGTCCATGCTTTATAAATCTAGATATTAAATAATGTCAGTTAAATGAATGCACAATGCGAGTTAAATTATATTGTTCGAAAATAAGTTAAATTGAGGATTCTTTTGTTTGTCGAAAGTCTGTTGCACAAACATATGTAAATCCACGTGAAATTAGTAACGTTTGAAAACACACTTCTGACGTTATAAACAAAAGACGTTTCTCAATATAGGATTCTCTGGGTTCAAGAGTCAATAAGAATCAGTTGATTATCCAAGAGTTTACATAATCAGTTAGAGAGGAGAATCCCTTAGAGGCGAAGGGTAGAAGATTTAGACTATATAGATACAAGATAGATTCTTGACCTCATCGACCGGCCGATAGGATGAATAAAGAAATCAGCATTTTTATTTGTAACTGTTGTCTTGTGTCATCCTTTATCACGAAGGAAACGTAATTGTGTTTGTCATCTTATAATGAATATTGTATAACCTTTCGAAGATTATGTGTCCTCCCCACCAGCATCATAAGTGATCTCCTTCTCTCTATATGTGTTAAGAACTTGCTTATGTATATATATATATATATATATATATATTATTATTATTATTATTATTATCACTCTATCTGTATTATAAGAAGTGTTTAATATCAAGTCCCCAGGAAGCATCCCAGTTAGATATAAATGTCTTCTCTCCCTCGGCATCACTATCGTTATGTCCCCAATAGGAACTCTCGTCATCTTTAAATATGAAACCCCTACTACACAAGATATTGTCTTTCCCAGGGTATCCACAAGGCAGAGGGGCTATGGTACACAACAAGTAAAGAAGTGACCAAAATAAAAACAAACTTTATTTCTCTTTTACCTTCAGTCACTATTGTTGTTGTATTTTTTTTTAAAATTAGTGACGGTAAGGATTTTCAACCGACGATCCGCAAAGTAAAGATTCGAATAACGAAATGAGCAAAATAAAAACAAACGTTGTATTTTTGTTTGTTTTTTTCAGTCACTATTGTTGTTGTTACATTTTTTCTTAAATAAGTGACGTCAAAGATTTTCAACTGACGATCGAATAACGAACTTTGTTTTTATATTTTATAGTACTATATATATATATATATATGTGTGTGTGTGTGTGTGTGTGTGTGTATATATATATATATATATATATATATAATAAAACTTATATATATATATATACATATACGTGTTATTTTTTATTACCGTTTTATCTGTTCAGTTACATATGTTTCGGTTGCCAGACCATATTTGCGACCCAGCAGACTCGTCAGACCATACAAATTTCTGTAAGGTATGACGAGGCTGCTGGATCGTAAATATGGTCTGACAACCGAAACACATGTAACTGAACAGATAAAACGGTAACACAAAATAAAACGCATATTTGCTCTGCAATAGTATTGAGCACACTCTTCAGGATTTACTAATTTCCACCTTTACCAAATATGTAGATATATTTATATGTGTGTGTGTGTGCGTGTGTGCGCGCGTGTATGTGTGTGGGTGTCCACTGTTTGCGGGAAAGCATTCTAGCAAAGTGCTGGATTATAAAGGAAAAAATTCAATATAAAAGCTGAATATTTATTTCTTAAAAACTGTACAGATAGTCAGAAAAATATCGGTACTGTCGGTTTTAAGCCTAACATAAGTGGGACCAGTTAATGTTAAATTATGTTAGTCTCTCGTCAGCCATTATTTTCTGTTCAACTTACTGTGAGAAAATGGACCGCATATTATTTTTTATATTTTATGTTTTATCTTAATTTATCAATTATTTATTTCATTTATATATATATATTTTTTTGTAGTTATCTGTTTAATTTATTTCGTCCAATTCTGTTTTCAGTTTCCATAACTTCCGATCCTGATCAACTGTTTCTGATGTGTCTAAGGGAGTAACATTTATATTCTTCAATCTAAAAATCAAACGCATAAAAAACGAATAAAAAAGGATCTAAATAGGCTAAGTAAATTTATATTGGTTGGTATTCATTTACAAATGCCTCGATATTATAATATAAGTCAATTATGTAAGTTATGTAGGAGAACACTGACTATAAAGTAAGTGTTTATATTTCATTTAGAACTTCTAAAAAGAATAGCAATATATTAAAAAAATGGGCAGAGAACATGAAAGTGAAAATTTGTAAAACAATATGATATAAACATACGCATATATATATATGTGCATATATATATATATATATATATATATATATATATATATATATATATATATAGTAACCAAATACAAAATAACATAAAAACATATGGAATATAAATTTCATCATTCACATGTAAATAAGTAAAGATCGTACGCGTATAATACTTAAATAATGCATGAATTACCCCACTTCAAGTAATATAAGAATGATTAAAAAAATAAAAGAGTGAAGATGTTGCAAGAGTTACTCCCTTAGATATGCCAGAAATAGGTGATCAGGACCGGAAGTCATGGAAATTAAGAACAGAATAGGGTAAAATAGATTGACCAGATAATTACAAAAGAATATATTAATTAAGAAATATTTGAGAAATTGATATTAAAATAAAATACGCATACATAGAGACAGACAAACTATAATGAAATAAACAATAAGCATTATTAAAAATGATATATGCGGTCTTTTTTCCACCGTAAGATAAACAGAAAATAATGGCTGACGAGAGCCTAACATTATTTACCATTAACTGGTCCTAATTATGTTAAGCTTGAAACCGACGGTACCAATTTTTACTGATCTTCTGTACAGTTTTTAATATATATATATATATATATATATATATATATATATATATATATATACTGTGTGTGCAAAATCAAGACGTCAAGACAAGGTGTTGATGGCAACAAGAAGTGTATTTCATTTTACGTTACAATTGTTTCGATTTCTAGTTCGAAAATTTCAAGCATTATATCGTTTGAAAATTTTCAAAAAACAGCATTTCTTCAGACTTTATGAATAAACACATTTTAGAGTTTTTTAATAGAAAGAAAAAATGCTACATTGACTACAGTGTGTTTATGCTCAATTATGAAATGTTATAATTTTGTAGCTTAATCCTTAAGTCAACCATTTTTGTTCTTAAAATCTATTGGTATATGAAAATTTACTGAATTACACGAACTCAGTATATTACACACACACACACACACGCGCACACACACACACATATATATATATATACATATATATATATATATATATATATATATATATATATAATACTATATAGTTTTTCTACTATGAATATGTACTAACAGTAGTCAGAGTATTAAGTTGGATCGAATGATAATCAACGAATATTTCACATTCCCATATTTTATCGTCATTAAATCGGTGAAATCGTCCACTTTTTATTCAAATCGATTGATTACTTCTCTGCTTCATGATCGTCACGGTGTATCTGGATAAAACTTCACAGGTCTTCCCGTAGTGACTTAGCCCACAATACATTGTAGTGCGCCTGGCACTGTAGAGAACCTATATGTGTGCATGCGTGTAGAATATTTATGTGTGTGTGCATGCGTGCGTACAGAAATAGTATTAATGAGAAATAGTTCTGCATAATAAGTCGTAAGAATTTGCATCTAAAAAGAAGAAAAAGGTTTTGGGCTTCTAAAGGTAATACTAGAATTGTTGGTTGGCGTCATGGATAAAGTACTTTGTAACGCAGTCATGAGTCTAGAGATTGAACCTTCAATCCTCAGTGCGAAGGCGACCTAAAGTACAATTCTGAATTGATTCGGACATTTTTCCAATAATAACTCACAGTAAGAGAGCGTGAGACCGTCCTTGTGTAAATAAAAAATTCCACTTGAAGTTCCATGCAGATTCCCGAGTTTTAACAGAAATCTTCTCAAGTCAAATAAGAGACACCTGAACAAGGTCGGGGGTTACATCCACCGAAATATTGTTAAAATGACACTCAAGATTAGTCTTCTTGATGAGGATAGAAAATGCCATCGATGTTTTGTTAAAAACATTTTTTTTAATCACTAATCTAATTTAATCACTAAATATTAGTAAAATATTAAATAATTATATAAGAATTATAATCACTAGCAGGACCCGTGTAAATTCTACGGTAGTTGAATTTTTTTTAAACACATAAATAAAATGAACTATCAAATTCTGTTCTAAACCTTCCTTTAAAGCTAAAAAGAATTAATTTAAAAATTTACGTTCTTTTCAATGAATATTCAACACACAACACATTTTGTTTTTTGTTTTTATTTGTGAATAATTCTTAAGATAAATTAAAAAGAAACAGATGTCAATTCACTTCCACATTTTTTTTATTTTAAAAAATTACAGTGTCCTCCTCTCAACATTAAAATATTTGAAGAGGAAATGGTTTTAATGATTTTTAACTGATAAAGAGCAACTATAAGGGGAGGTAATTTGTTTCTTATTAATTTATGTATGCGATGATGATGTTTTGTTTTGTGACACCGGATGTCGGACAAGTAAATTAATATTTGGACCGTATAAAATATTCACTAAAAATGACGGTGTTCATATGATTTATCAAGCTTTCAAACCACATGATATTAATCTCAAAATGGAGGTTAATTACCGAGAGATCCAATTTTGTTTTATTATTACGATTGTAAGCGAAACGAATCAAGTAATAGATTTAATATCTGCTTACACTTTTAATGGTGGCAATGCTTAGTAATTATAAACAGAAAAAAATGGGATATCGGATTATTTAGAGATCTGTTAGTTTTTTTTTTGTTTTTTAGTACAATTAATATGAAAAAGCTTATGTCAGTACGTAGAAAATAAAATCAACGCCTAGTTTTTATTCTTCTTAGATGTTATCATTATTTTTAAGATTGCATAAAATTAATTAACACGTCATATTCATGTTTCATTATTTTGCGACATAATATTGTACTATTAAATGTTTGCCAACGGAAAACAATTTCTCGAGGGAGTTTTTTTTTAAATAGTTTAAACTATATATATATATATATATATATATATATATATATATATATATATATATATATATATATATATATGAATAAGAGCGGTATAAATATTTCAAGCAAAATCCCCCGAGAATTTGTTTTCCGTCGGCAAACATTTAATAATAATAATAATAATAATAATAATAATAATAATAATAATAATAATAATAATAATAATGTGTATATATATGCATATATATACACGCACACACACAAACACACACACATATATATATATATTATATATATATATTAATTTTATTTATACAAACATTAATGGCTACATATGTGCATACATGTTTCTGTAATCACCCACGTTGGGGGATTACATCTTCAGGCCAAGAATTACCGTCGAAAGTGATATTTCCACCAAATACATTTTCCTATTTCGTTTATCAAGTTAGAATGCAACCTGGGAGAAGTCATAAAAACGGTGAGAGGATAAGTGAGGTCTTTGAAGATTATAAACATCTTTTTCATTTCCCTTTCCCCCATCCAACCTATCCTTTGGTTTTTATGGCATAAGGTACTTGAGAATTTAGTTTTTTTGTCTTGGAGTCTGTAAATTAAGAACATTAGCTATGGTCAACTAAGTACTGACCGGTGCCTTTCAATCTACATCCATCCACACATACATGCAACACACACAACACACACATACACAGACACCGCCACACAAACACACTCACGTTAATACATATATTCAAAAGCGAATCTATGCTGTACGCTTTTATTTTACTCACAACACACGTACTGAAACTAGTCAATAACTCTAAACCTACGCAGGAATAAAGTTAAAATTACAATAAGGTAAATAAAACAAAACAAAAAATAAATTTAAAAAAATAAAAATAAAAACAAATAAACAAGCAAAATATGAATAAACATAAAACACAAAAGTTATCTAAACCCCGCATGTACCTATCTATATATTAATATATCCATATAGTTATAAATGCCTACACTTTGTTACACCCGCGCATATATACACACACATACAGATATACAGAGACAAATAATGGCATTTTTCTTTACTTCAGTAGCGTGGTAACCCCTTTATATATGCAATAGTATGCTACTACACTCCGCACGGGTGTATATATATTATGTAAATAAAATCGGCGAAGAACCACTGCAATCACGATCTCGAGTGCTCAGTAATTCTAAATTACAAAGATTGCGGCCTTAGATCGGCGAAGAATCAATGCAGTCACAATCAGCAGGCGTTCAAGATAGAGGTTGACAGCGAACTGACTTGGGTCCAAAAATTCTATATAATGATTTATGAGGCATCTCATTGGTTGATTGTCCTAACATCAGTTATAAATAAGATCGTTTGTAGCATTGGGGGCATACCCTCATTAATATTCAAAAACATTTTAACAAAGACTTTATCGAACTCGGTGTATACCAAACAAAAAGGGCTAAAATATATTTTACTTAAGGATTCTGTAAAATCAAAATAGACAATCAACACTTCGTGAATGAACAGAAGAGCCAATACAAAATCACACTTTTAAAAACAAGATTCATCATCATCATCTATCATCCTGCGGCCTCAGCCGGGATAGAACTCAACACAGTCTTCCAGTATTCCCTATCTATCATAGCACCCGAATATCTTCCTTGGAGATGAATGTATCTCGTTGTATCCTATCTGGAAATATTAACTTATGTGATCGTTTTGGAGATGATGGGCGCCTCCAGAGTATAAATGATGAAACAAATTCATCTCTGGCACAATTTCATCTCTTGCGAACTGAAGTTGATACTCTCGGTAAGTCTCTATATGCTATTTCTAGAGTTGAGTGATTTCGCCAGGAGAGATTTAGTACTCTGTTCAAGATGTCTGTAACATTTATCAAAACGACGGATAAAAAAACAATTAAACTAAGAAATCATTCTACAGCACGTACGCGGCAGGATAAGAGAACATAAAAATAAAGTCATCATTGACCAAGTGCTTTACATATATATATATATATATATATATAAATATATATATATATATATATATATATATATATATATATATATATATAACCAAATCGGGCGTAAATTTATAAACATGGTGCAAAATATTGGCTTGGGAGAAATAAAGAGGTGTAGACATACAAACGTATTGTTATCTGTTTTAGAGTTAGTATGACTCTTTATCGTTTGGGCACGTCGTGTATGCCTTGTGAATAGACTTTCAATATGCATACGATTTGCAGCTACAGTTCTTTAGATCGTTTTTTTATGTCGTTATTAGGAACAACGAAATTAGCTATCTTGTTTCTTCGCCCTTTTTTACATATAATCTGTGCTTCTGTGGTAGATATTTAAGGGGTGTTTCTTCTTTTATCCTCAAAATTAATGACTAATTTAGGGGAATTTCGCTTTATTTCGTTTTGTAGTTGATTACAAAAACTGAAATGGACTGGGTGAAAAGCACCATGGTGTTAACCGAATCGAAGGGTTATTTATGCCATTTATTTTTCGCTTTGAGCTGTTTTATTTTTTGTTTTTTCGTTGCTCCGCACCACGGATTTAACCACGCTTACTTTTGCGTTGCTTAATTTCATAGCATACTATTAAAACGCTCTCTTACAGAAATTCGTGTTTAGCATTACTACTACAGTTTACCCAGATAAAATCGCGTTTAATAAAAAAAAACACACGAAACGAACTAAGCTTGGAATCCATGTTTTACAACAAACTCTATTAGTCTACAACTCTTACTTACGTATTCAACTTCAGTTATGACAGGTTTGTTTCTCTTTCATCGTAGCCTCATCGCATAAGATTTAGCAGCTGACATTCAGGTAAATGGATTCTTCTATGCAACCGTTCACTTCTTCCATGTCATTTTATCGGTTATGCCATTCACGTCGCGTCTACCTACCGTAGTCGTTTTTTGTTTTCTTTTATTTTCTTTGCCTAAACACCTAGAATTGAATTTTAAACACCCTTTCTTTCATTACGTTTATGTACGATTTCCAACAAAATATATTGGTCTATAACTCTACTTACGTATCCAACTTTAATTTTGACACGTTTGTTTCACGTTCACCGTAGTCTTATCAAATAACACTTAGCAGCCGATATTCAGGTAAATGGAGTTTTATATGCAACCGTTAACTTCTTCCATGCCATTTTATTGGCTATGCCATTCACATCGCGACTACCAACCGTAGTCGTTTTCTTTTATTGTTAGTTTTTTTTTGGCCTAAACACCTAGAATTGAATTTATACACCCTTTCATTATTTATGTTTTCTGTGCCAAGACCACAGTTGTCTACTAAACTGGAATGGAATTTAGCACTTACTTCCTTTCAATTAGGTTAGAACGAAAAATAGCTCTAGCTGTGGCATCATCGGGTATCTTTTTGGTGGTAGAACAGTTCACTCCACATTCAAATCGCCATTATCATTAATAAAAGTGGAAAGTACGTCAAAACTGTCACCTTCTCTACAAACATGCATGTCCATCTAAATAGTGACCAAATTGCTGATGAAGTTGCTTCCATACTTCTAAAAATTGGAGATGGAAAAATTCCAACAGACAAACATGGTAAAATTATTACTTCAAGTATTGGATCAATTGTTTCCTCACTCGCAGAACTTAGTAACAAAGTTTACCCAAATATGGCTGCAAATTATACTAATCCTCAATGGTTAAAACAGAGCAATTCTAGCTCCAAAACTGACATGTTGCACATCATCAATAACCAACTGCTTGATGAAATTCCAGGTGAGGAACAAATTTACAGTTCTCTAGATTGTACTGTACCATGCTGTACAGGATCCTCCAGAATTTTTAAATTCCTTGCAATTACCTGGTATGCCACTACACAAATTAAAACTGGAATCTGGATGCCCAATTATGTTACTCGGAAACCTTGCTCCACGACTATGCAATGGAACAACATTATGTGTAACACGAATGCACTCTCGTGTGATAGAAGCAGTCGTATTGACTAGTGTGCTACAGGCGAATTGACATTTCTTCCGAGATTACCAATTATTCCAATCAGATTCAACAATCCCATTTAAAAGGCTTCAGTTCACAATAAAATTATGGTTTGCCATGACAATAAATAAGTCGCAAGAACAAACCTTGGCAGTGGTTGGTCTGAACTTAGCTTCTTGTTTTAGCCACGGATAGTTTATGTAGGATGTTCACGGGTAGGTTCCCCACACAATCTATATATATTAGCACCAGTGGGTAGAACATCAAATATTGTGTATCCAAGAGCTTTATACAAATAGGAAAACCAATGCTCCTTTCTATTATTATTTATAGTTATTTTGTTGTGAATTATCAGCATAGCAACCAGTCTCAAAAGTATTGTCCACACTCCACCCATATTCCTGTCAGATCAATGTTTTAAAACTCTGATAGGACATTCTTATGGTAAGTTTCTAATCTTTTTCTCTATAGAATGTGTATCTTTTTCGATTCAAAGTTTAATTTAATACAACCGTTCACTTCTTTCATGTTAAGTTACTTTAAATCACTAAACACGGTTGCAGTGCTTCGTGGCATAGTGGTTAGCGTGCCGGACAATTCACATTATATTTTCACGTTCGCGCCGACCTATCAAGTGGATTTCTTTCTTTCTTTTTTTTTTTTTGCTTGCCTAAACACCTAGAATGGAATTTTCTTGATATCCGAACTGTTAACGTCGCACATTATTTTTTTTTCACACTTTATTTTCCAACTTCGCCTCAAGGCTTCTGGTTCGATCCTTCATACTTAACTACCAAAACTTTTTATTATACTCCCCCCAATCCGGAAACAAACACCCGAGCAACGATTTGTTATTATTCTTTTGTTTTGATTTACCCAAAACCACACAGGGCTCGAAACACTCAGGCAAAGCCGGGTACCCCCACTAGTTAGTTAATAAAATGATTTAACCTGAAATGCCTAAGTTTAAATGAGCCCTAAGCAACAAAAGCACCTTATGATTTTACTTATTTTGAAATGATATTTAAGTCGGAAACGATGCTTTCACCTGAAATGATTTGGACGATGCTTTCACCTGAAATGATTTGGAATTTGTAATATTTCAACATGGCATGTAAGTAGATAATAATTTTTTACCTGAAATGCGTTCGAATTTTAGTAATTTCAACATGACATGTAAATAAGTAATGTTTCACCTGCAATGCGTAGGTTTCAAATATCCCTAATAAAAAAACAGCACTATACGATTTGATTTATTTTGACATGACATTTAAGTAAGTAATATTTTTTTCACCTGAAATGCGTTGACATTTGTAATTATTTCAGCATAACATGTAAGAAGGTAAAAACAATTTTTGGAGAGGAAATAGTTTTAATGATTTTTAATTGATAAAAATCGACTATGAAGGGAAGTAATTCGTTTCTCCTAAATTAATGGTTAATTAATGTGTGTATAATTAATGATGTTTTTGTGAACCCTGACATAGGGACAGGTAAATTTATATATTATTAGACAGGTATTTAGATATTATTTCATGTTTACACAGAAAATATTATCAGGAAGATTTAATATTTTGTATGATTGTCATTATTTACTCCAATAATTCTCACTTCGTGAGTAGAGCTAAGTAATAAGTTGTAATATTCATGGAAATTAAGATACATAGTGTCTTCCATGTTTCATCAATGTAAGGAATCATTAGTTAATCCTGACGGTCTCCTACGGTGATTAAATCAGAAGTTGATGTGTAACTTTATCATGATGACTTTCATAACCTAATATATATATATATATATCTATATATATATATATATATGTATATGTATATATATATATGACGCCAAAAAGAATGTCCGCACTTGTTTTTTTTTTCAAAAACCGCAAATTAAACAAAATGGTATGTAACTGTTTAAATAACCTATTCCTCATTTGATTCGCTTTTTATTCCCCTATAATTTTACCTGTTGATATTTGATTTGTAATTGAAGTATCAAAGTGTCCACTTCAATAACATCAAATCGAAAAAGTAAAAAGAAACTTCGCAGCACTATTTTTTATTGCATTTTCACCATAAACAAGGCATAGTGTCACTTTGAGGTAGAGGGCTCCTATTTGGGACATAATTGCAGAGACACTATTTAGTGAGTTAAGTAGCAAGATGTCTATTCACATTACACTTGAATTTCTGCATATCAGTGCAGTCTCGGAAACAGAACCCCGGAAGTGAATTCCAAAGACTTTTATTATTAGAGTAGAAGGCTTTCTGGCATCTGTGGATCTCTACTATGTACGGTAGGATTTAGTTGCTTGTCGAGTTTGTCGAGGGTATTTACGTCGAGGGGATACAATGGCTTTTAGTTCGTCAGAGCATTAAACTTCTTATAAAACAGGCAGAGAATTGCAACATTTCGTCGATCGGACAGAGGCTGAAGTCCAGCTGGAAATTCAGGACCAATTTGGTGAGCAACTCCCTTTTACACCCTGTCAAGGAGTGAGAGACTAATAGCAGGTGCATCAGCCAAATCTGACCATAATACCCCATACATTGGCGAATAGTGGCTTTGCAGAGGTACAGGATACTTTCAGGCGTAAGTACTTTCTGGCACGGTAGAAAAAGCCAGCCTTCCTCGAAGCAGACGCGGCAATCGAGATATCTGTTCCAACTCTTGTTCCTTGTGAACGCTAAGCCGTGGAGTTTGTAAAGAAATACTTTCAGGTAATGTATTATTAGCCATAGCAATTGGTGGTTGCGGATGGCGCTTGCAATTATTAAAGGAAACAAGCTTAGTCTAACCAGCATTTTATATATCCATCATTTTGTCCCCATTCCACTACAAATTAGAGGTTTTCCTCTAGTGTTTCTGCCATTGCTTGGATATGTGTTCATTTGTTTTCTCCTCGTGCTTTTTTAGAGTCTGGCGTCATCAGCAAATATACCCATCTCACACAATTTTATCGGTGAGGGGATTTATGAATATCAGGATTAAAAAGGTCCAAGAATCGACTCCTGAGGTACACCTGCATTTACATCATATTCTTTAAATATACGCCCGTCGAGGACAAGCTGGATTTTTCTCTTATTTAAGAAGAATTTAATTATGTTAAGAATTCGAAAAGCGATACCGTAAGATCTGATTTTCCTGAGAAGACCATCGTGCTACACCATGTCAAAAGCCTTAGATATATTTAGGGATACTGCCCTCTCCTCCGCTACTTTGTCCAGTGTATAATTTCAAAGATTACAGTTAAGATAGCAGCTATAAAGTGATGGATTAGAGCTTGGTTAATTATGGGCTGAAATAGTTTGGCAAAAAGAGGGAGGCGGCTAATGGGGCGACAATTTAATAAGTAAGTTCTTTCGCTATAATTTTTGTAAACTGGTACCACAGAAGTAGTTTTCCAGCAGTCAGGGAAGCAAGATTCGTAAAGGCATTTGTTGTAAAGTTTAGAGAGAACTGTGGCAACCTCAGCGGAGTATTTTGTAATAGTACAGTCGGTATGAGATCGGGTCTTCGTGATAAGCGGTGTCTAGGTTTTTTATGGTATCATGTACTTGAGAAAAGCTGATTTTCATATCATATAGTGTGGTGGCTGCCCGCAAAGGAAAATTAGGGAGAGAGTGGTTTGTTGGGTCCAGTGTAGAATTTGAGGCAAACTGACTGGCAAGCATGTTAGCCTTCTGTGTTTTCGTGCAAACCAACCCATGATTGTTCGATAGTGGTTGGAATTGTTGACTGCATAATATTTACTACACTGTTGTAGATTTTCCAGAACTCACTGGTTCCTAATTTCTACGCTTCAGTGGGTTTTCTGGTGGTTTTAGAGTATTCTCCCTTAGCTGTTGCTATTTCATTCTTACAATTACTTCTAGCTTCTATAAATATAAATAAAAAAATAGTATGTTTGTATTGGATTTAGTTCGGATAAATCTGCAGTAAGCATGCAGCTTTGGAGCAATGGCAACTGCGCAAGTAAAAGTAAACCATTTAAGAGAATAGGGGTTTGCTATAGAACCTCGTGTGGGAACATTGCCGCGTTTCAGTAGTCTCATTTTCGCACTGTTCTGTAGAAGGAGAAAAGATATATCCCCATTGGGCATCACTGATTATCTTGGATAACTTCCCAGTCAGCCTTCTTATAGTACCTTTTTACGTTTTGAGCAATGGCTCTTCAGCTTGTGCCGAGAATTTCTACCATTATCACAGCGTGATCAGCATTTCTGAGTGGGCTACAGGCATTCGTTACACAATCATCGGGCACTGTAGCCAAAAATAGATCAAGAAGTGAGGTATGTTGATCTTTCTTATCTAGGAAACGTGTCGGAAACATAACTGTCTGTGATAGTGAATAAGATATAGAGAAGACATGCGTAAAAATTAAACTCACCAAATATGTAAAAATGTACTTATGCGCTAGTATCAAGGGAGATTGTTGTATCTATGCTGTCAGAGGGTACAGTCCTGAGGGAGAGCGGTAAAGAAAATATAAGTAGTTAACGCTATGTTGCAAGTTAAGTCTAAAGCACATAAAGGCCTGATCGTCCGATTCTAGTGTTGATTTTCTATTCAAGGGGAGAGTGTATCGAATATAGACTCCCACTTTTTATTATGGGTCTTTACGGTAAAGTGGGAGATAACCAGGCAGATTAAAGTGGTCAGAGTGGATGAAGAAGTAAAACCAGCTTAAAATATCCACATCAAAGCATTTCTAATCGTAATTGTTGTTGTTCCAGGTTATACGACGTAGCATTTAGTCCATATGCCTCAACTTTCTCTTACTGATTGTCAGAAACTCATTAATCCCCACCTTTCTGGTTTATCAAATCGAGAAATCGAACGCAGATACGAATGACTGCGCAAAAGCGCCAAAGATACTCGCAGTGTTTGTGATGCCCCTGAATCACATCGTACGAAAGTTACGTCTTGCAGGGAAGGCAATGGTCTCAAGATTCGCAGCCTCAGAAACAGATTTGAAACGGCTCCCCAAATCCAACAACACTCTTTCTACAGTTAAAAACAGATTGTGAGGATTTATTTTGCGAGGCTGTGTTGCATAACGCAAGCCAATGATTTCTGTAAAGAACAGATAGGGCCGTCTTGATTTCGTCAGATGCAATGAAGATCATGACTCATTCATATTGGTCGGAAGTGATTTTTAGAGACGAAAGCAAGTTCAATAGGCTAGGCAGTTATGGTAAACAGTAGGTCTGCCGACGGAGGGACCTCATAATTTAATCTCTTAGGTGCACAATTTCAACGCTGCCATGTGATGGGAGTTCAGTCTTGATGTGGAGCGTTATTAATGCCAATGTTCCAAGGCCTATAGTTCGCTTGAAATGTTGCATTAATTCGATCTAGTATATTAATAAGTTGCCTGAGCATTTTCTATCTTACTTCGATCGAACTGTGGATGAGAATCCAATCTTCATGCAGGATAATACTCCCATTCACACAGCTGGAAATGTCAAGAGCATCCTAGAGGAGCATGATATTCCGTGTTTTGATTGGCCTGCAGAATCTCCAAACCACAATCCGATCGAAAACGTATTGCATTACATCAAGCAACAGCTACGCCAAGACACAATTTCAAATCTGGAAGAACTTTTGGACAACAATTAAAGAGAAGTTGGATGCTCTTTCGCTGGAGAATTGCCGCAGACTATTTCAAAGAATGCCCAAAAGGTTGCAGGCTCTCAAATTGCAGAGGGACTATACTACTAAATATTAACTAGTTAATTGTGTTCAAGTTGTATTTGTTTTGCATTCATGTTTTAAATTTACATTTAAATAATTTTCCATTGTGCGGAGTTTGTTTTTGCCTGCTTGATTCGAAGTTATTTCTTTTTAAATTTAAATACTAGGATACTTCAATAAAAAGTCAAATACGAACAGGTAAAATCATAGAGGAATGAAAGGCGATTAAAATGAGGTATAATATTCTTTAAACACATTCAATTTCTTTTAAATTTGCTTTTTTTTTAACAAAAGGACAAGTGCTGATTTTCTTTTTGGCGCAACTATATATGCATATATATATATATGTGTGTGTGTGTGTGTGTGTGTGTGTGTGTGTGTGTGTGTGTGTGTGTAAGCGTGTAAGAAAGAGAGAGGGGGAGAGAGAAGTTAAATAGGTCCAATATTATATAAAGACATATAGAATGAACACATATCACTTTCAGACGTCATTTTCGTTCCCCTCTCTTTTTTTTTAAATTCCAGATATTAATCCAACAATTTGTTGTATATTTCTGCCTCTTATTTCATACAAAGGTCCTAATCCAAGCCCTTACAAACAGTATCGACGATATTTCGTCCCAATACAACAACCATTAATCTAGGTGGATCTTTGCAAATCATTGTCGGCGACATCGCTGCCGACCGACCCAGTAGTCGTCATCGTCTATTTGTCTCCTTCGTCTGCCATGCCCAGCTGCGGTGCCCTTTATGCACGCGACCCACTTGCCCTTGCCATTGCCCCCGCGCTCTCTGTCCGCGCTCTGACAGTGTAAAAATATGATAGCGACGACACAATAAAACACTTGTCATGTTGTTGCGCGAATGAAAGTGGTTCGTTTTACAAGATTTGCAATTCTAAACAGCTTGCAAACTCGGGAACAGAGACGGCATTAAAGGGCTACTTCAATAGGCAAGGGGGGGCAGTTTGCGGGTTATCTACCACCCCTCTCTCACCTTTTTCTCGCGTCACCGGATGGGACCAACGAGCTGAGAGAAACGTGATTTAGCGAGCTTGTATAGACGTGATTCACGCGCTGACGTGAGTCAAGTCAGCGTGTAATGGTGGGTCGTAAGACAAAATACCGCCGGACAAAGATCCATCGGACAGCTGCCTACTAGATAAAGCACTCTAGAAATTGAAAAAAAAAAAAGTATAATTTACATGTTACGATTTTAATTTTACATTATAAATGGAAATTATATTACAACATTTGCTTTCATTTCTCGATGTTTGCGTATTTATGTTTTCTTAAAAATATAGTTTTTATTGTTGATGTATAATAGAAAACTTGCAATTATACACAATATGTTTTTTTTATTATTTACGAAGTTATCATTTATTTTAATCACTGTGGCTGTGGTTATAACGAGTAGAAACACCTCTTTCAACTATATTGATATATATATATATATATATATATATATATATATATATATATATATATATATATTAGTGATGGACGATTCCAATATTTTTCGCGATTCTGTTACAAATACTGATTCCGATTCTTTATAAATCTATAATATTTACAATAAATTGTTATTTTTTTTTCGATTACCGTAAAAACACATTTTATTATTAAAGGAATCGTTTGTGCATCGAATAATAGCTACAAATTTTTCCGATTCATACCGACTCCGAAACCCCTAAAAGTTCCGATTTTGCCGATTCCCGATTTCGATTCCGATTAATCGTCCCAACACTAATATATATATATATATATATATATATATGTGTGTGTGTGTGTGTGTGTGTGTGTGTGTGTGTGTGTGTGTGTGTGTATGTGTGTGTCGTGTCTGTATGCGAATAAATAAATACCAACGAGCCTACACCCCCGTAAAAATGCGGAATAAAAATTATGCTTCGTCAGTGGTCACACTATTAGTATTATTATTATTATTATTATTATTATTATTATTATTATTATTATTATTATTATTGGCTAACAAGGAGCTTTCAAACAGGTTATCTAAGATCTCATTGAATACAGCCTATGGGTTTCACTGGAAGGTGAGTGACAACGTCTCCCCAGATTTTCAATTTATTTCCACCTCTTTCGATACCATTTGCATTATCGCAACAGCTGCTTGCCATTGATTTCTCGTTGGCAGTGTCCATTGGTCTTTACTGGAATTTGAGTGACGATAAACCTCCCCAAGGTCCCAGTTCATTCGCAATTACACAGTGGAGGTCTTGTCAGTGCTGACTCCTAGGTCTTTCCTTCCTCCTTAACTACCTGGCTATTTGATCTCATTCTTGGTGGGGGGGGCTGATATGCGGTAATGGGGAATGGGGGGGGGTTAAAATACTGATAGGTATGCAGCTTCAATGTTCATGGTTCCATGTAGCGCTTCATGTTTTATCTCTGCAGCAATTTGTCTGATCTACGCTTTTGGTTCTTCTGTTTAAGTCTGCACATTCAAGCGTTTTCCTTAATATTTCAGCTGATTTCATTATTATTGTTCGTTGTATTTTTCCAGTCATTCCTCTGATTCCAATTTTTCCCATTCATTTTTCGAAGTTTTTGGCGATTGTTCCTAGTGCTCCTATTATATGTATTACTTTGATTTTCTTCACCTTCCATATTTCTTTCAGCTTTCTGGCTAGCTCTGTGTATTTGCTCCGTTTCTCGTTTTCTTTGATATTCACCCTGTGGTCAGCTGGAACAACCAAAGTCTACGATTTGACAGGATGTTTCTTTCTTGTTAATTATTACATGTGGTCTTCTCGCTTGGATATGTTTATCAGTTTGTATGCCCATGTCCCATAGGATTTTGTGATTCTCGTTTTCAAGTACTTTTGCTGACTTATGTTTGTACCATTTGTCTGTGCGTTCGAGATGTAGTTGTTTGCATAATTCCCCGTGTACTGCTTTTTTCACTTAGTCGTGTCTGTTCTTGTATTCCTTTTGTGCCAGTTTGCTGCATTCAATTACTATATTGTTTATCTTTCCTTCTCTTTGTTCACAGTATCTGCATGTATTGGTGTCTTTGTTTTGTCGATCTTTGCTTTGATATGGTTGGTTCTGATCAAGTTAACTTGTGCTTCGGTTATTAGGAATTCAGTTTATCGGCTAATATGTCCTTTTCGCATCCATGTCTAAGGGTTTTTCGTCATTTACATTTTTTGTCATCCTTATGAATCTTCCATGTAGTTGTTTTTCTGCGTATTTTTTTTCTTTCCTCGTCTTATTATTTAATTCTCTGTTTTATGTTTAGTCGATTTTCTCAATGTTTCTCGCTGCCATGATTATCCTTTTCGTGTGTTGCGTTATGTATTTTTCAAATTCTTTTTTTGTGTCATGCACACAGTTTTCTATACAAACTAGTCGTCTTCCGCCTTCTTGTCTTTTCACATAGAGTCGGGCAACATCGTCCTTTTTGTGTAGTGCATTGTGCATGGTCATGAGTTTCCTGTTTTTTTTGATCGAGGTGTCTCTGGTCTATCCTTTGAACAGCCCTTTTATTAGGTTTCTGTTGTATAATTTAGTTTTCAGAAGTTTTCTGGTTCTTCTGTGGCATTGCTTTCCAATTCTCTCTTTCATTTTTGTGGCTTTGGGGGTGTCTGCTTCCAGAACTCCCAGGTATATATAAACATCTTGTTCCCCTAGGGCCATCATCTCCGTTTGGTTGAGTAGTTCCATGTCCTCTGTTGTCTCCAGTTGTCCCTTTCTTATAACTAGTAGTGCGTATTTTTCCATACCGAACTCCATTTGTATATCTTGGCTTAAGATCATGGTAGAGTTTATTAGTGTCTCTATTTCTTTTATATCGGTCCTTGCAAAAAGCTTCAGCTCGTCTATCTACATTAGGTGGTTCATTTTTTCCTCTGTATTAGAGAACTTGCACATTATTATTATTATTATTATTATTATTATTATTATCATTATTATTATTATTATTATTATTGTTGTTGTTGTTGTTGTTGTTGTTGTTGTTGTTGTTACTCATTAGGAATTCTCATACAGATTATAAGCAGTGATTTCTCCTAGATGCAACTCCCTAGATTTCCAGCCCTCTTAAACTCTCTCAATAATGATTGCAAATTATGTATAGCAACAGCGATTATCGTTATGCCTCGCAGACAATTCGGTTTCTCTGGTAGTTGGCTGGAAAATACCTCCCCAGGGTCCCAATATTTCCCGCATTCCTTCAGTGGAGTTCCAGTTAATGCTTTCCATCTTCAGTATTTCCGTCTTCCTTGAGCCTTCATAATTATTTTGTGTGGTATCTCCCGAAGTTGATGCCATTTGGAAGGAGGTTATGTGTAGGCTTTCTAGCAATTTAGTTAACTTTGCGTCATGCCGTGTTTTCCGTGTTATTTTGTATTTATGTTATAGTTCCAGTGTGGCTTGTTAGTCTTCTTTGTTTCTGGTGGTTAAGTTCTGCATTTAAGGATTTTGTTGAAAGTTTCTGCAGTTCATTTTACAGGGTGGCTAATAAACACTTTATAGTTTGAAAATGAAACGACGTTTTTTAACTGATTCTTTTATATTACACAGTTTAGATTGTGGAAATTTTTGTGACTAAATTACGAAAGATAATATCTCTTATGTAGTCTCCATTCTAGCCTTCGAAAATCGAGCTCTTTCTAAGCTATTCTTCATGACAGCTCTTAACACCGGAGGTTGTAGGGAAAGAATTTCCTGTCGTATGTTTGCCTTTACTCCTTTGATGGTTCGAGGCTTTTTTGCATACACTTTGTCTTTAAGATATCACCAATGCCAAAAGTCTGATACTGTCAAATTAGGTTTACGTGGAGGCCATTCAAAACGGAATTTCGAGTGATATTGTTGATCCTTAAACATCACAGTTAACAACTGTACTGTGGTTCTAGCTCTAGGTGCAGTTCCTCCATTTTTTGTCACTAATACGTATAATCTGCTTATAGACATACTCATTCAAATGGAACTGAGCCTCATCTTCCATGATTAACTTTTACTTAAACTGCTTGTCATTTCCTGCAATTTCCTGAAACCTGCAAACGTATTTTAGTCGTTTATGAAAGTCTGGTGATTCTAAAGATTGGTCTAATTGAACATTGTAAAAAAATACATGTACAAGTCTCTTTGATTGCGCCGTAGGGCACTCCCTGAGAAGGCAAGTTCTTCAGGTGGATGTGGTTGGGTTCTCTTCAATGCTACATTTCACATCTTGAGTATTTTCAAGTTTACGTAGTGAGTGACCTTGTCCGCGTCTAGACCTATCTTTTACAGCGTGTTGCTATTTAAAACATTTAACTAAGGCCATTATGGCAAGCCTACTAGGAAGATGAGGAACATTGAAATGGCGCCTATAAGATATTTGCGGTCCAACAATTGACAATCCATTTTCAAAGTAAAATTCAATTATTTCCACTCAGTGTTCTGTTGTAAACTGGACCCAAAATTTCCAAGGATTCCATTTTATAATTTTTAAAAGAGAAATCGAAATATACTAATAGAAAAAAAAGTTATTTAGGTTTTAATATGTAAAGATGTGAAACCCTGTATAATCCCAGTGTTCTTTTTAATTCCAGTAATAATAATAATAATGATAATAATAATAAGAATAATAATAATAATAATGATAATGATAATGATAATAATAATAATTAATTATTATTATTATTATTATTATTATTATTATTATTATTATTATTATTATTATTATTATTGATTCTTTATTGAGAGTCGAATTTATTAGGGCGGTGAGTTTTGTCTGAATCATTATTTGCTCCTTTGCTTAACCTAAACTATTGATATTGTTTATACTAATGAATAAAGGTTTTATTGTTATTATCATTTTATTATTATAGCTAGTACTACTACTAGTTGTAGAATTATTATTATTATTATTATTATTATTATTATTATTATTATTATTATTATTATTATTATTAATATAACCATGAAAATGTTTTAATTGTTATGATTATTATTTACTCATTAGGAAAGTCATGCAGGCCATCATCAAAGATTTCTCTTTCAGAACAACTTGTGGTGTTCTCTGGAGTCTTAATGACAATAGGTTTCCCAAGATTTCTAGCACTCTCCACTTCTTTCGATAATCTTTGCTGATGAATTTGCGTTATACTAACAGCCGCTTACCATTGGTTTCATGTTGGCGCTGGCCACTAGTTTTCACTGGAATTTAGGTGGCAAAATGCCTCGCCAAGATCCTAGTCCTCTTTGCGCTCATCCAGAGGAGGTGTAGCTGGTGCTTTCTTTCCTCGGCATTTCCATCTTCCTTGAACATTCTCGCTTATTCCGTGTGGCACCAGTTTTTGGTGACACAAATAAAGAAAATGGAGGAGGCTCGGGGCCCAGTTTCAGTTTTCATGATTCCATGTCATGCTCCTTTATGATTTACATCTGTAGCGTTTTCTGTCAGTTCAGTGTGTGTCTGTAGCTCATAGGTGTTAGTGTTAGTGTCCGCATTCAAGTGTTTTCCTTAATATTTCAGCCGTTTTTATTACTGTTACCCGTTGTATTTTCTCGGTTGTCTCTCTTATTCCAATCTTTCTCATTTTCTTTTCTAAGTTTTTCAGTATTGTTCCGAACGCTCCTACTATTAGTGGTGGTTTCACTTTTATCATCTTCCATATCCTTTCGAGCTATCTAGCCAGTTCAGTGAATTTGCTCCTTGATCTTCACTCTTTTGTCTGATGGAACGCCCAAATCTACAACTTGGCAGATCTTTTTCTTCTTGTTTACTAGAATAGCATCCGGTCTGCTTGCTTGAATGTATTATCCGTTTGTATTTCCTTATCCCATAGAATTTTGTGATATTCATTTTCATGTATTGCTGCCGGTCTGTGCTTGTGCCACTTGTCTATGGCTTTAGGATTCAGTTGTTTGCAGGATTCCTAGTGTACTGCCTTCCGCACTTGGTCGTGTCTATTCATATATTTTTTCTGAGCTAGTTTGATGCATTCACTTGTTATGTGATTCATTGTTTGTCCATAACATTGCATTCGCTGTTTTATTGCCTCTTGTCGATGCTGGCTATGATGTAATTGGTTCTAATTGCGTTTTCTTGTGCGGCTGTTATTAAAGATTATTATTGTTGTTGTTGTTGTTGCTGTTGTTGTTGTTATTATTATTATTATTATTATTATTATTATTATTATCATCAACATCATCTCTAATCAATTCTGACTCTTTATTGAAAGTTACCTATTTGCTTCGAATATATTAGGGGTGTGGGTTTTGTTTGAATAGCTATTCGCTTCTTTGCTTAACCTCAGCACTTGATTTTATTATTCTAATAAATTACTATTTTAGTTCTGTCATCATTTTATTAAAAATAGCAGTAGTAGTAATATAATGTTTCTTATTATTATCATTTTTATTATTATTTTATTATTAATACTATCATCATAATTTTTCTTATTGCTATCATTATCATTATTATTGTTATTATCATTATTTTGTTATTGTCATTATTATTATACGCTAGGGGATAGAATGACAATTGCAGAATTTTCGAAAGAATTCAAATGGAATTGTAGAAAAATTAGCAATGTTTTTGTTCCTATAAAATGTATATTTTTTCATTTATCTTTATTTTATTTTATTACTTTCTCGTCACCTTTGTATAATAATCGTATGTCTAGTGAGTTTAAGCTTTGCGATTTTTCTATCCGTGTTACAATGCTGACGGTTTTCGAAATACATTGAGATACCCTAAAATACAGTGCATAGAAACATCGCACCACAAAAAAAGAAAAAATTTTTTTCCAAGAAGGATGGTTTAATATCAACTGAACATATACTACATTACTCCCTAAATGAAAGGACAGCGTACTTCTTGGAAGGAAATGGTATGACGACAGGAAAATAGATAAAACAGTATCTTTCAAGTGAAGAGAAAATAGCTTGGGGAATATTCACAAAGCAAAGGTGATTGCAAGAGCTGAAAGATAAGTTCCTGACAGAATACCATACACTACACTATACTCCACAAAAAGAATGTAATGCATTGACGTATTGTCTCCTAACAATAGAGCAGCTACTACACTACAAACCGCTAAAACGAAGAAGGTTGAATTATGATAGTCATATTGATATTGCAAGAAATACTACCCCCCAAAAAAAACAAATTATTGCGGTATTTTCTGTATCTTTTGTATTATACGGTGTATATACACAATAAACCGCGGGTATGTCGTCAAAGCATGGAGTAAAGGTGCAAGTATATCAAACACACATGCAATCTTTCTCGGTTCAGAAATAAGAGACAGATTTTATCAGCTTATCAACTACTTATTAGTAAAGACTTTCTGTTTACGATGCCACATCCTTAATAGGCACCGCTAATTCTAATTTGTAACTTAATACATTTTCTAGTGTTTTGCATAAATTCTTCTTATTTGAAAACACAGTTTACACTATTTAGACTCACATTATCTTATCATCCGGCACACTTTATCCTCTTTAAATACAATTATATTAAATTCTCATTGAATAAGGAATTGAAAGGTGCCAGAATTTGAGATAAATTTTACCTAGTGTTACAAGATAAGATTAGCTTTAATATTACAATATTGTCCTTAAATCATGGACGTGTCACTTTTCTCCCTGAGAGTCTTATGGATGGCTCTGCTCCCGTTGAGAAATCAACTCTAAATTTTCTTGGTGTTTCTTTCCCGTATATTCAATCCCTTTTTCTTTCTCTTTCTGGTTCTCTCTATCACTCTAAACATTGTTCACACCTGAGTCCATACTTTATATCTACAAATGTATGGAGTAAGATTACTGTGTTTTGGCTGGTGAAGGTTTTTTTTATGAATTGCAGAACCATATCGGTAATTTGATTCGCTCCACATTTTCTTCTTCACGATGTTGCTAGTCTTAGTCTTTTCTACAAATAATATTATGGCATGTGCTCCTCAAAATTGTCTTATCTATTATCTGCTTCTTTTGTTTTAGCTCGCTTTAGTTCTTGGTCTAGAAGTCGCAATCAATTCGCTGTTTTAATATTTCATTGTAATATAGCTTTCTATTCTAGTAGCTTGTTTCCAGATTGAGGAACTCTCTGCTTGCTCACTGTTTACTTCTACCTACAACCTTGGTCTTTTCATGAATAACACTTTATGCATGTCGTGTGTTTGCAATAATTAGCTTTTGTTCGTATTAGCTCCTTATATACAATGTTTTCCTGCCTTGTCTTGATGGATTTCCAGAAAACATTTAAAGTTTCAAGAAATATCGATTCTTATATTCCGAAACAATGTGGTAAGGGATAGATTGTGTGCCAACTAGATACCGAGAAGCATTAAGAACATGCCAAACTAGTTTGTTTGATTCTTCATACATTTTTGTCATAAATAGGATTTTCGGTTTTGTTTTCACAATTATCATATGAAGCGTTATGTTTAATTGTTTCAATGGATTTTGCTTGAATTTAAACTTAGTTACTATCTCTACGTATTTCATTCTCAATCTATTTCTGCCGTGCACTTCATATGTATTATTTTTTACATTTATATTAATTATTAACGGTTACCTTATTTATTTATGGTTAACTAGCCTGGGTGCCAGGCGTTTCCAGAGTTTTTGCAGGTGTATGTTGAACATCAAATATGGTAGTAGGCAGGCAGGCTCTAACCTATATCACGAAGGAGGAAAATAACGTGAACAAAATGTGCCGTCTTTGCTGTATCGCCAAACCGGAAGTGACGAATGTTCACATCAAGGCTAGTCAATCGAAAAATGGGGATGACTTTCGAAAATATCGGCGAAAAAAGCGACTCTTCTCTGTAAAAAAAAGTGTTGCAAGAATTAATGCTTATAGCTACTCTTACGATATTTGTCGTCGAAAGATCCAGCTTAAAAACAATATCGATCTCGTGAAAATCCGTCGCCTCTGTCGAATGCTTTAGGCAGACATACAAACATACATACATACATACATGCCTGCATACATAACTTTAAACAGACAGGTGAGATTTATATAATAGATTACTGTTTTTATTTTTTCATATCTACCTTGATATATACACGCCATGTATACGGTATCTCACCAATCAATAAATCTGACAAACAACACCATGAAACACTTCAATGAGACGTGTCTCATTCTATCTCGGACAACTATCAGATTTGACTATTGCTTTATCTGCAAGTGCCTCATTATTAGAAACGCCAAAAGTTTCTCGTTGCGAGTAAAATATAATTCTGAGCCTCAGAAATTTAATAGGATTTTGTGTCAAAGATCTCTTTGAAAATAAAAATAAGATTGTTAAGTGTTTCATGTGATATCTTGAATGTGGTTACATAGGACGTACATTTAAACGAATTTAATATTGGATTAGTCAGTACGATCCATTACATGTTAGTATTCGCAGTATTTTTTTGTTCTCAGCGTAACTTTCAGAATAAAGGTTACGTCAATATTTACCAGACAATTCTGTTAAGCCAGGAACAACATTTAATATCTGTTCCGATGGTAGATTTTTATTTTTCTGCCTTCGATTAATGAAGGAGAAATTCTCTAAGGTTCATATAATCTCTTTGACTTTGTCTAGACTCAACATGCCTCTTTATACATGGATGGATTTTCGCCACACTAAGAACGATTCGTGTTTAAGTCGGCCCTCATAAAAAACGTAAGTAAATAAGGACAGTTTTTCTTTCGCAATTTTCTATACACGAAGTCTATCTATATTTTCTTTAAAAAACGGAAGACATTTCTTTGTACTTTTATTAAAATAATGAAAATGCTATGGAATGTACATTGTTCCAACTTAAGTAAATTTAAAATGTAACATCTTTCCTCAATGAACATTACCACTGGGCGATCTGTTTCATTTATTTTAATAGCACAGAAAATTACAATTGATAGGTAAGAAGTTATTGTGAATTCCGAGCCATGTCTATATGGAAACTCTCTCTCTCTCTCTCTCTCTCTCCATACATACACACACGTATATATATATATATATATATATATATATATATATATATATATATATATATATATATATATATATATTACTAATGAAGCTAGAGATGGTTCTGTTGCCAGGTCAGGATGTATCAACCGGTTATAATCCTGACACTTTTCACCGACGATTACCGAAAGGATGAAACACTAGTGTCTGTAGGTATTTAATAATTATTATAGTAACTAATTATATATATATATATATATATATATATATATATATATATATATATATATATATGTAGTAAGTTATGAAAATATATATGGCATTTAAGCTACACAGAATGTTCCAAGTTTCATTCTCGTGAGAATTCATCAGGCTTATATAGTATATATGTTCATCACTTACTACCTAATTCTACCTATATATTGTGCACTGTTGAAGTAAATACTGAAAATTTACGCATAAAATCATATCGTCGTATTTATGTGATTAAATGGAGTAGCTATATATATATATATATATATATATATATATATATATATATATATATATATATATAATCTTGTATGTTACATTAAAGAGGACTGTTCATTTTATATCAGGTACATTTTATAATAAGGTAAATTTTTATTTTGTTATATATATATATATATATATATATATATATATATATACAGAGAGAGAGAGAACGAGAGATAAATAGATAGATAGATAGGTAGATAGATAGATAGATAGATAGATAGATGAAAATGTGTAGGTTTGCGTGTAACACTAAGTGAAATAACTTAGTGAAGTAGCTTATATTTAAACGAAATTATCTCTACCATAATCGTTGTATCTTCATTTCTATACATGTAGGTATAAATAGATATTATCTTACGTGTAACATTAAGGGCGCTATATATCAATAAATATTCAAGCGAAATGTTATTATGTGCACATTTTACAATGAATCCAATTTTCTTTACTATCCGTTAACCGCAAACAGGGTAGCGTGCTATTTGGACCTTAGTGTTTATTATTTGGAATCAAATCTACAGGGATACTGTGTAGGTACTGTTGCAGTGAGATTTATGTTCAGGCTACGCTTGAACATCTTTCATCTTTGTAATCTTAATCTTAATAGAGAGAAATGGGGACTCTCGTGAAAAATCCAAAGTCAATGGGGGTTTAAGGGAACAACTATTAGAGTAGAAGGTTACAGCAATCTAGGAATCTCTACTATATAGGTTAGTGATTATAGTGTTAGTCGAGAGGTGTTTTATCGAAAAGCGAACAAGTATATTGAGTTAGTATAAACAAATTTCATTAGAATACTTGTAAAATAAACACAGGTATACAACATTTCGGTGATTGATCAAAGGTTGGAGTATGGTTGCTAGTGATGGACATTAGGTGCATATTAGTTCGTCGACTCGTTTTTGAATTTTGGCTAAGATCGATGGATGTGTGATATATTAACTATGGCAGCAATACTCTATGCAGGAGCGAGTGGTGGTCACATGCACGATACTCCCAAGTGTGGGCAACTTTCTAGTACGATAGGAAGAGACCATATCCTTCGCAGCAACCCTGGTAATATTCGAAATAAATGTGTTAAAAGTTATGTTACCTGTGACTATTAAGATGTAGTGTTTGAACGAAGAGGTTTCAGCTAGAGTATTATTAGTAAAGACAATCAGTGGTAGAGAAGGTTCCTTGTATTTTTTAAAGGAAAGAAGGTTACCATCCATTTACATAAATTGAAAACGAAAACTTTGAAAGAAAAAATATTTGTTTGAAGGCGGATTACATCCCCATTTTACTACAGACTGGATGTCTTCCTTTAAGGTGTACGCCTTTTCCTTAGATATATGTTCATTTGTTTTGCTCTCGTGTCTATAGAGCGTGATGTTATCAACAAATATACCCGTCCCGGAGACAAGCTTATCAGTGTGATCATTTATGAATATGAGAAATAATAAAAGTCCAAGGATCGATCTCATTTCTATCATGTTGCTTTTACATACGACAATCTAGGGCTACTTAGATAATTCGCTTGTCTAAAAAAGATGTGATTATATTAAGTATTCATCATTATTTAATTTCCGTGAGAAGAATTTCGTGACAAACCTTTCCAAGCCCTTAAATATATTTGTGTCGGGAGCCAATATTAATCATTCATTTTTTTTTCACAGTAAATATGTGGATGCTACTGTCGCATAGGATTTTACTGTCTAGACCTTTGGATTTAATTTTCTTTTGAAATATATGCATACATGAATTGGAATATGCAACTTTTTTTTATTGCATTTGGATTATACGACAATTAGAAACTTTTCTTCATCAGGTCTGAAATTCTCGTAATATATCCTTTTAATCTATTTTTTCGGCATCATATCAGCCTTCCAACAAATGCGTTTTCTTTCAAAATTTTCGTTTTCAATTCATGTACTAATAATCAAAATGTATAAACTATCATATTGTTAACAGCGTTTCCTCTGAGAGCTTTTAAAATCGTATATTCCTTGTTGAATATTGCTCTATCTCGAATATTGAGCCTTTTCATCTGGTTGGAATTGTCATATAAATATTAATACTAATGTTTATACTTGTTTCCCTTTACAAAATTATTCAATTTGTAAACTGAAATAATTTACACACACACACACACATACATACATACACACACACACACACACACACACATATATATATATATATATATATATATATAAGGATACCTTTTCGTATAAATTAGAGAGCGTGTACAGTAAATTGTCAATCGAAATTAACTTATACGAAGTATGTTTGTTAAAATATAAGAATTTACGAAAAAATATTTTTAGGTCTCACAATAGTTGCGTTAATCGCATGAGTACTCATAAAACTAAGTATTAATTTTGGTGACATAACAGCAATCGTTGTGCCAATGGAATCTTGCAGTACCGCTCATCTAATGAACATTCGTTAAAAATATATATTTTGTCTACACAACTTCAATTAGTATGATCTTATTAGCTATTTTGAAATGTTGTAGCCACTAATATCTACTTAAGCAAACTTATAACTGAGTCTTTATCGATTAAATGAAGGTTACGTTCAAAATTAATTATAGATTCCTGACTTCGATTTCCAGATCTCAGAGTTGTATGAGACGTTTCTGAAAATAACAGTAACTTATCTCGGCTAAAACTTTTTTAATTCCTGATGAGAATAATAGTAGTTATTATACAAGTAAAAGATCTTTCATATTATGTGGAATATTTTGACTAATATTCTCACAGCGTTTCGCTCGATGTAAGCTCAATTATATTCAAACGTATCTTTTTGACCTCGGGAATAACTTCGGATTCAGTAATCTGTAAACATTTCGAATAAGCCCTCTAATTAATCCACGAGGTTGTGTTGCTCTCATTCATTCAGTAATAATCGGGTAGAATTTTTTTTAGTAGAATCAACCAAACTGGTATTTGAAGCCACAACCTGCAGAAGATTATAACTTATTACGTATCATCACTTAGAACTTATATATTTTACCTTACATGTCTTAGCTGACGGAACTAGAGCTACTACCTCCATTGATTTAATAAAGGGGGTCATTCAACATTCCGTACATATTATGCCAGAAAGATTGCTGAGTTCAACGACATACATCTCAGAAGCATTGTGAGAATAACATCGAAAATGAGAACAGCGGTCCGAATAATACAAATAATTAAAAACGCCAAGCCTCATCTCATATATTCCGAATATTCCGAATTATAACATCTTTTTTGTTTCGGATGATAATCACATCTGGTCTCTGCTTCTTCAGAGTTTCTCCGTGTAAACTGTGAAAATACTAGTTATTTTAATCATGTACAATAGGTATTGTGATTAATTAAATAGTCTCTCAATTGGATTTGTTTGCGTTCACAAAGGGTAAATGAAACACCACTATTTTTTTCATATATAATTCAACACATTACACATACTGTCTATTCTTAACTAGTTGAGGTACTTGCCCGTTATCCTCTCATACGCTCGGGTTCGAAGGTATATAATGTATCATGATTTTCACGGCTCATTTTGTTTGCATTATTTTCAGCTTGGTCCAAACATGTCCTGTTACACACTTTGATCTTTTCTTCAATAAGAATATTTAAGTCTTGTAAGCCAACATGTTGTATTCAATCTGTTAAATAAGCGGAATTGCAAAGCGCATAAATGATTAATTCGAACGTACATAAACGCAGATCATTCAATGTAGCTGATGATTAAGAGACAAATCTTCGTGTCTAAGTAACATCATATTGTGGAAACAAGTCCAAGTGCAATACATCGTTTGCGAAGAAATAATAAAAGACAACCAGATTGATATGCTTGTACAGAGTATCCCTTGGACCTATGATAGCTTGTGCATTTGTAATATGAAAGTTGGTGCTATAAACATGGATTCGTGTTATCTGATATACTTAAATCTTCATTAAACAGAAAAAAATGATGCAGTATAGAGTATCGTAATAGAGTTATGACTGTTGTCCTTTAGAAAGCATTAGATTCCTTTTAGAATTATTTGACATTTTTATTATCCGTATATATATATATATATATATATATATATATATATATATATATATATATATATATGAAAAGTTTTGTCAAACGCGTGCCACTCCCTCAGACCCTTAAAATACATGAGATCAAAAATTACTTCCATCGCCACAGGACAATTTTAATAGACAAATGTCTGAGGGAGTATCTATACACAGATGATGTTACAGAGTCTTAGCTTTGTACGACAGCTAAGTCTCTCTCTCTCGGTTCAAAATGTTGAGATCCAGCAACAAACAATAGCAAGATAGCCAGCAACAAGTTAAACTGCAGACCAGCTTAATGCGGGTACTGGTCTCCCGCTTTTTGTTTTTTTTTAATCAGAGATTTGCTTCTCCTAGAAAGGAGCCCTCTCCACCCCAACACACACATACATAGACGCAAACACACATATATGTATATACTAACGGTATTTTGATGCCTCCGCTCAGTCCCGAAAGACAATGGATACCCCCTGTAGGAGCAGTTGTGCTTGTAATTTTATGGCAAGGATTGCGCAATCCCTAACCACACCTCTCCTGAATCGGCACTGTTTGAATCCAGTGACAAGGAAAACTCCAGAACGACTGTAAACAAAGCCGAGATAAGCACAGAGCTCCTATAGTACATAGAAGTACCAAATGGTCACCCATGCTAATAGTTGCTTTAAATATGCGTTAATATAATGTTTTAATTTGTTCAAATTTAGTATATATTATTATAGAATCGTGATTTCCAAAGTAAAATAAAAAGTTATTGGTTTACCATCAGCTAAAATTAAAACCGAAAACAAAACTGTACGATTCAAAACTGTTGACGTTTTCACTGTACCAACGTGACACGTATATAAACGGATTAAAAATAAACTAAGTTCAATGTACAAACTGTATAACGATTTTTGTTTGAATTTAAACTTTTTTGACCACTTAAAAACTATTTTAACCGGCTAAAGTTCTATATAATAACGGTGCATGAAGACTCTAATCATTTAAGGCCCCTAGCGCAGCTCTGCGACTTTTAGTTTCGGAAGGGATACAGTTTCAAAATACGGAGAGAGACAAATGAACAAGACAGACAGACATAGTGAGCTTTATAAATTGGATATGTATATGTGCGTGTGTGTTTGTGTGTGTCTATGTCGTTGTGTGTATGTGTGCATAATAACACTGACACATCGGTTTCACTTAAACACCGAAGAAACATTGAGACTTCTCAGTACTTAATATATGATTATATTGCAATATCAGGGGTTGTGTTGGCTCCTCGCATTTCAGCATTACTCCCAGTCGCCGTGGATTTCTCCTTACCAATTAAATTAACCAGTTTCGATTCAGTTTCGATGGTTGGAAGTGCGCAACCCTTGTTCCAGTATTACACGTGCAGCTACCTTTACATTAAGTACCCATCGTCTATCAAAACTGAATGAAGGTTTTAGAGAGAGAAAGATACAGAAAGAGATACACAGACATGCAGAATGAAGGACAGATAATGTATTAGCTACTTAATTCATTCTCTGTTGAAAAATATATATTGAATTTTATTTAATTATTAAAAGCAATCGACTTACGTAAAGCACTGAAATAGCGTTTGTATATGGCAGCCGATGTTTTTAAATTAATAGAAACATGGCCCAATGTTGAATATCTAACAAATGTTATTTAAAAGTAAACTTAATATCTGTGTCTCTGTATAAGTACATACGTGCATATATATCTAGTCTTCTATCTATCTATCTATCTATCTATCTATCTATATCTATATCTATCTATATCTATATCTATCTATCTATATATATCTATAAAAACAGAGATGTGTGTGCCACAGACGATTTCTAATTGGTTAATCCAATAATCACATCTCCTAAAAAAGTATGGTTCGTAGGCTCTTAACTTTACCATAAAATATTATGGCTTTATTTATTGTCCATCTTGGAAGGGTTTAATTTTTTTATAAATTGTTATTTACAAATTAAAAAAATACGAAACTTACACAATCTTACAATCCAACCTACGACATCACGGCCGCCATTCTGGTGTAGCCGCAGACACGTACACAGCACGAAAACAATGTTTTGAAAATCTAGCAAAAATTAATTTTTCTGAAATTTTTCAATATTTAAAAATAAATTATGCCGGCTGATAACATTTTTAAACTTTTTTTTAAAGCTAGAAAGATAAAATTTAAAAATACTTATTTTTATGTAAAACGCGCGTTCGCTCGTGGTCTTTTCATTTCGGGTTTGTATTACTGTACACATAGATTCGAAAAAGTTGTCAAAAAACAAATATATAACAAATAAATGTTATCAAAGGCAAGATAAGTTACTTTTCTACCAAACTGGATATATTTTTCGTGTTTTTATTCAATGTAACACATTTATTCAGCTCGAAAAACGGGTTTGTATTACTGTACATATAGATTCGAAGAAGTTGATAAGATACGAAACAATACAGCACGAAAACACGCGCACACACGCACACACACTCACGTTCACTACCGTCCTTGGCTACGTCACGTTGTTATGGCAACACGATAAATACACAGTAAATTTGATTTTCTTCATTTCTACGCAAATATTACGCAAATATAAATCATATAGAATATCTGTATGAATATAATTACACGTAATAGTTAAATAAAGATGATCATCGTTAGAACCGAAAAAAAAAACTAATAGGGAATTTGTATAAAGTTGTATTTTCTTTTTAAAGAAATAGAAAAAAGGGGTGTTTATAAGACTATCCATACTTATACAGTTTAGTGACGACATTAAAAAATGGAAATATTGAAAAAAAAATTTATTGTACGTAACTGTTATAGACTGAAGTTCTCCGAAAAAAAAATTTCACTTCATTTGATCAAGTAGTTTGTTCTTACAGCGAAAAACAATTATTTATCACGACGACGTCAACGTGGCCATTTTGGAAATGTACCTAGCAGAATACCTCCATTTTAGGCCAAATTTCGCAATCTAGCCTTTTTTTTCTCGCCATATTGAGATGCGCAGTGCGCACAACATATCTGCAATTTTTTTACGTTTTTTTTTCTTTTTTTTTTTAAATCTGCAATTTTTTTTGCGTTTTTTTTTTTAAATAAGAATACTATTGAATATGCAAAGAAATTGAAGAATGCAAATAATTGAAGAATTTTTATACGAGATTATTTTCAAAACATGCTCAGTTGGACACGCATGGATAACTTCGAAACTTCGTTTATTTACTTCTGTTACAAATTTAAAAAAAAAAAAACACCCCAAAAATGGCATCTGTCTTCGCAAAAAAAATTAAAAATCTCATTCTGGTGGGGAATAAAGGGCTAGATTGGCCTAAAATGGAGGTATTCTGCTATGTACGGCAGTTACCTGCCCTTGGGGAATTCCTGGGCCTGCAATAACATTTCCAAAATGGCCACGTTGACGTAGCCGTGATAAATCATTGTTTTTCGCTGTAAAAAAAAAACTACTTGATCAAATGAAGTGAAATTTTTTTCGGAGAACTTCAGTCTATAACAGTTACGTACAATAATTTTTTTTTTTCAATATTTCCATTTTTTAATGTCGTCACTAAACTGTATAAGTACCAGACTATCAATACACACAAAAAAATATAGATTTATTTTTGGGTAAAGTTCCCCCGGGTTTTCCTTTCACTTCAGTAAATAATGGTCTTTTGTTATATATATGGCGTACTATTATCCTTATATATATGATGTTTATGTTTATATATATGTATAAGTGATAGTGTCTGTGTGTGTCTGTGCGTCTGTGTGCATTTCCCTACGCTAAAACTCTGTCAATTTTAAGCCTACAGATTCGAAATTTGATATACAGGGTAGTGAGATTTGGGAAAATCGATGTGATAGGTTTTCGACAGAAATTTGGCGATTAAGTGGTCAATATTCAACAATTAGACCTTTGAGAACTCTACCAAACTCCTCCTACAATTTAAGGTCTGAACACGTGATATTTTATATATAGATTCCTTGGACATGGATCTAACTTATTAACTTTACTTGATCCCTAACCAATAAATATTAAGAGGTCATAATAGGGGTCAAAGTTTAAAAAAAATGACCTTTTTTTTTCTTCGGCATACACTTCAAAACACCTGGGCAACGCCGGGCACCGATTGCTAGTATAATATAAAACTGAAATCGTCTTGTTGGACGAAAATCGTCCATACGGCCCCGGTTTAAGAAAAAAAAACTTCTTAACTATCAACACATAATCACTTCAAACTTTTTTTTATCAATGAATCGTGCAATAAGTAACTGTTACCAAAGGCCATAAGAGTGAAATTCCATAGCTAACCGACTAGTTAAGTAAAAACGGAGAAATTAAAGCCATTTTAGTGGTAAATTCTATTGAAATTTTATTTTATTTTTAAAAGTGAATTTCTCACTGCAACTGTAACAAAACGCAATAGCAGTTACTTTTCTACGAACTTGCTTTACTTTTTTATGATATAATATATTTTAAGTCAGTTTTTTCGCATTAGATTCCGTAATTGGCAGTTTAAAAACGTTAAAATTACTTACAAATTTGTATTAATACTTTGAAGACTTAATATAGACATTTTTGCCTGTTTTTTTCTGTTAAGTTACATTATTGTAACTTAACAGAAAGATACGGTAATAAAAATGAAACGCATATTTGCTCTACAACAGTATTGAGCACTTTCTTCAGTTTTTATTAATTACCATTTCTACTATATATATATATATATATATATATATATATATATATATGTATATATATATATATATATATATGTATATATATATATATATATATATATATATATATATATATCCTAGATCCATTTACGTAATTTTTAAAAAAATCTTATCTTTTCGGTCAAGAGTATCAAGTTCATGCATTAATTATATATACACACTATTATTATAATTACAAACATGTGGACCTTGTTTGCTTGCGTCTTGTCATCGGCGATCGGCCGGTTTCATCTTTTAAAAAAGGGATAACAGGTGAATAAATATATGTATCTATCGATATTTTTCCATTTTAATACACTTTCACACGAATGTTTCTGCAATGTAACATATATATATATATATATATATATATATATATATATATATATATATACATATATATATATATATATGTGTATATATATATATATATTGCGAAAGTAAGTATTAAAAATAATCATTTCCGAATTAACATATGTCCACTAATATGTATAATTTTAAAATTGTTATTGAGAGTTTTTTTTATTAAATTGAGATCATGTAATCATAACAAATAATTCACATATTCACATAATATTCCCAATATTGATATTTAATAATATTTTGAAATCTTTATTTGTGCAATATAGTATATTTTACTGAATCGATTTTAAGAATTGTGTTTGCACTTAATAAATAGTTTGCTTCATAGATTCCAATCTAATCCCAAGCTAGATCCGAAATTATTGATCATGTGATAAAATTATGAAAACAATCAAGTTAATAAAAAAAAAACATAAGAGAAATGGGCTTTAAGTACGTAAAAAATGAAGAAGTACATATAATCAGCACAAGCATTAATATTACTGTTGTTGGTCCCCCGCCAAAGTAAGTGTAGAACTGTAAATTGACCCTTGTCTGTTCGACCGTTCATCTGTTCGCATTTTTTCTCAACAACTACGACTTGGATTTTTTTTTTAATTTTGCACAAACATTAAACATGCTATGAATAAAAATGTAACAGAAATGAGTTTCCAGGAAAACGCCGGTTGCACCCATAGGGGTGCCTTTTGGGTTAACAGGGATAAAATTGACACTTTTCTGCTTATTTAAAAAAAAAAAAAAATAAATAATGCCTTCGATTTTTATAAAATTTTCTAAAAATTTTGTTTTCTATACTTCGCGATAACTCTTGGGTGTACCCCAGGGGCTCTTTTGGGAATAATAAAAACACTCCATTTTTGGGACTATTTTACCATATTTGTCAAAAATTTTCTGTGGACGTCTATTTAGCAGTTTTACATGGTGCTGAATTCAAATTTAAATGTGTGAATGTCTTGGGGACATTTAGAGCTAAATGGGAGGGGGATGATAGACTTAGTCATTTCTTTTTTTACATAGTGCAGAACTCAAATTTACATATGTTAAGGCCTAAAACTGCACCGTTTGTTAATTTTCACCAGGATTTGATGTCCGCTGAGGACTTTTGGGGCTAAATGTGGGAAATGGGGGATTGCTGAACTTAGTCATTTTTGATGTCTCGTTCACTGTGCACTGACGGGTGACCATGCATGCTTCACTTGTTTTATAAACTATTTCATTTGTTAATCTTTTCAAACATATACATTTCTGCTTCCGTCATTATCTCCATACGTAAGAGCAGACTTCCATCACCTTTTTCTACAGAAGATAAGTAAGTATTGTCAAAAGGGTGTAGTGAGTTTTGCATGACTTGGAGATTGTATTTTGTACTAACGCGCCACTGCTTATCAAGGCTTAAAGGTCACACAAGGTTATGGTTAATGAGTTCGTCAGTTGGACAGTATACAACACATTGCAGATTGGTAAACGCAGATGAAATTGAGCAGAAGCTGATTATGGAAATAGATAATTTAGTAAGTATTCGACTTGCAAATTATTTTTAGTCTATTGAAAAGAAGTCCTTGGGCATTGTCTTCAAAGGAGGAGTAGTAATTGGAAACTCGTGGAATTTTCTTTTATATTTGAGTACACAGACGAAGAAGGGAAACATATCTTTAGAGATTGTAACTAGACGAGTTTTCGATGTGAATGTTTAGCAGGTTGGAGTCTATTTGCCTCCATACTATAACAATAACGATAGACAAAACTATCAACGTATTTTCTGTGGAAAAAGAGACTGTAAGGAAGTGAAGGGTGAATCCACCACTAGATTTCAAAGACTATTTTTATTATGTTATAGCAGGAAATAGTTGCCCATTTATTTGGATCATGTCAGTAGTTCTTCTGTTGTATAGTTTATTAAGGTTTAAACATCCCTTATTTAAGATATTGTTTTTATTCTAGTCGTTAAGGTTCTGCTCTATAATCTTGTTTCGAGGGAGTATTTCCTCTTTTAAGGTAGGTATTTTTACCACCTCTTTCATTTATATCGGCTTGATTTTGTACGCTTTAAAGCTTCCAATTATTATTATTATTATTATTATTATTATTATTATTATTATTATTATTATTATTATTATTATTATTATTACTTCTACTGCTACTACAAGCGGGACCTGTCAAGCTCTCATATGTAATATCTTTCTGCTAGCATTCTGTGGAGGTTTAGTGTGAATGCAGATCCCATGATATTATTGTAGTCCTTTTCTTAAATCTGTAAAAGTATTTATCTATTAATCTGGTTAATGTAGTGCCAGAATATATCTGGTTATTACGGTTTATCTCTAATATCCTTATAGGAGTCTGAAACATATTTCCAATGTATGAACGTCCGAAACACCACTATATCATTATACTCTCTCTGGGCAGAACAGACACTACACTTGAATCCTACCCATTTATTTTAGTTTAGTTTTAGTTTTCCGTTGCGTCTTCAGTGATTGGTAGGTCCTATTTATTAAACAAGAGGAAAGCAGGTGATACCATACTACGAACATTAAATTAGTGCGTCTTTATAATAATTTAATGTTATCCCGTTCTATCTTCCTTTTAATAAATGGGATCTTCTGATCGAATAATTCATAACCTGTAAACGTGACACGTATGCACGTACATGCGTACGTAAAAGGTACTACGGTATCAATATATAGATTATTATTATTATTATTATTATTATTATTATTATTATTATTGTTGTTGTTGTTGTTGTTGTTGTTTTTGTTGTTGTCTGTTTTACACTTTTGTCAAATTATTCAGATAATGGCGTGGCATGATGTCGTAAACAATGACAAAGCTAATGTGTCCTTATAGAATTTATATTTATAATCTAATAAATTATAAATGAACAACCCAGAAGACATCTCTTATTGCAGCTTTTTTTAGAGATGAATATCACATTTGGCAAGATATAGAGCATTTATAATTAAAATTCAGGCGACTGCAGGGCGAGTCCGCAAATTAGGCTCCAATCCGAGAAAGTTTGAAAACTTTGACAAGCAAATTCTTTATGGCCGGAAAGAGCTCTTCAATTTCTCAGATACATTTCCTGTTGCTTTCCTTGATCTCTTGAATATCATCGTTTTGATGAGAAGATTCTCGTAAATACGAATGCCTAGGGATTTGAGTGCTCCTCCTTATATTCACCCACAGAAACGCACGTTCAAAATTTATACGCAAGTGGTGGTTATTTTCATAACCCATATAAACTTATGGGTATATAATTAATAGCTATTTAATAATTTACTGTTTATCTTGTTCGTGCCAAATATATTTTACCAAATATTATGGCGTGGTTGTTAAAGTGGTCCAACTCTCGGATAATCTGTTCCGTTTTAACGTTACTAACCATGTTCTAAGAAAACCTAGACATTTACAACTGGTCAATATACGATGCAGGACAGAATGCTAAATGGGAACAGAGAAATGACAGGATGATAAGTGCAGAGAATATCATTGGCAAGGTTATATAGCAACATTTTCATCATTGAATTTTACTTAAAATGATAACATTTTTTTTTAACTAATACTATTAGATGCACACAATTTGTATTGTTCTGGAGTCGACTGGCGCTTAATATATTGATATTTCGTACAACAGACAAACAACCAGTTTCGTATTAAAATCGTTTTTTATTTGCTTTTATCAAGATCAGTAGTTCTGAAAATCACATGTCTGTATGCGTTTAACAAATGTAATATTTACATTTTATTTATATTGGCCTCTCATGAAATTAAAAATATCGCTCTATAATAATCTGACCTGTTAAGTGTTGAGATATTATGTTGAACAAAGATGATGGCAGTAAATAAAATCGGCGAAGAATCAATGTAGTCACAATCTTGAGTGTTAAGTAATTCCTAGTAACAAAGATGGCGAAAAAGATCGGGACTGCATTGATTCTTCGCCGCCATTTTGAAATGAGGAATACGGCGTTGGTTTCTCGTGTTTCATACGATTAATAATTAATAAAAGTTCAAATTTTTTACTAGTAAATTCAGTGCAATTGTCTGAATAAATAAATTTTACAGAACCGTACGGGACGATATCAGCTTAGTGGTGAGGATAGTGTCGGATTTGTTTTTTAGAAAATAAACCATAATTAAACCTGATTAATCGTTAACAAAGTTCAAACCATACCTTAAATTATTTCTTCCCATCAGGTCTATGGGACATGGCAAATCACAGTACACAAGGGAGATAATTTTAGTGTCCTTTAATTGAATAAGCTCATTGCACAAGTTCCTGAAATTTAACTGTTCAAAGTACTATAGTCTATGCATAAGAGAATTACAGTTATTTTACGAATGTATAGTACTCAGCCAGTCTGTTGATATGTAATAGTTAGTTCATATTTGCTGTCTATTTATTTATAATGCATTTGTTAATCGAATTTACACGTTCAATTAAATGGGGAATATTGTTTGAGATAGTATTCTTCGCAGAGTTTCAAGTTGTAAAGAAAGCTAGATTAATTTGTTCCAGATGGTGTTGCCGGTACACATAAGTCTCAGCATTAGTGGAGGATGATTTTGTTTATACATCGTAACTCTAATCCAAACTATAACTTATCGAACGATGTTTTTTTATCCTCTGATCTTATATATATATATATATATATATATATATATATATATATATATATATATATATATATATACAAAGAGAGAGAGGGAGAGAGATGTTATTTGTCTTTATTTACG
This sequence comes from Euprymna scolopes, assembly GCF_053919585.1. Taxonomy (NCBI): domain Eukaryota; kingdom Metazoa; phylum Mollusca; class Cephalopoda; order Sepiida; family Sepiolidae; genus Euprymna; species Euprymna scolopes. The sequence continues at coordinate 106,754,315 of NC_136490.1, forward strand.
ATACTTTTTGAATGAATTCAATTATTTGTACGAACGTTCATTTTACCTAAATGCGATTGGGAATAATTTTCCCTTTTACCAATTTGGTAGCCCTAGATGGAGAGCAACATATGCATTGTTTTAAAAATATAATTATGCACTGACACCATTCATCAGTGTGGCTGAATCTCGCTATATTCATCCACTCTGACGAGTCGTAGATATATATATATATATATATATATATATATATATATATATATATATATATGTATATATATATATATATATATATACATAGTGTGTGTGTATTGTGTTAAAAAAATAATTATACATTGACAGGTGTTTTGTCATCTACGATTCATCAGTGTGGCTGAATCTAGCTAGATCCAACTCGCTGATGAGTCGTAGACGACGAGACACGTGTCAGTGGATAATAATATTTTAAGATAATGTATATACACACACATACACACACACACACACACACACACACACACACACACACACATATATATATATATATATATATATATATATATAGGGGATAAAAGAATACAAATACTCTTTAAACGGAGACTTTATTTAATCATAAAAGGCTCGACATGCAGGTGTAGCTTAGACAAGAGAAAAGGATATTGATACTATAATATATACTGCTGCATATAGATTTATTGATCGATTTGAAGAAAAATAATAAAATAAAGTATGTAGGGTTGCTACTGCTCATGCTAGGTAGTTCAAGCCCAATACTTCTCAAAAAAGAGAGAAGTTACTAGGTAACAAACTATGACTGCCACTTGTGAGTAGATATTATATGTTATAGGAGTTTATTAATTTATTCATTTGAAATATAAGTATAGTATATTCTTGTGTATGTATGTGTGTATGCGTGTGTGTGTGTGTGTGCATGTATATTTGTTTGTGTTTCTATGTGTTTGTTAAACAAGACAAATCTATTCTAGCTTTTTTTTAAAATTGATATTTGGTTTTTACGTTGCGGAAAACGCGGACTGATATGCCGGAAAATTAAAACACCAAGGCATAATATAAAATGTAACACTTGAATTGTAACTTCCGAAAATAATGTAGTTATTTACTTTATTGCATTTTATATATTAATGATAATAATAATTCTTTTATTTTTTTATTATTAAGCGCAGATGTGTTTTGGTGATTTAAACATCAGGTTTTTACACGTGTAAATCTCTTTCTAGAACTATAACAATGATTATGCCACAAAATGATTGCGTCATAAATAAAAGAAGAAATAGAATACATCGTAAAGATTATTTAAAGTGTTTGCTTGGTTAGTTGTTAGTTGTTAGTTGTCTGTCCTCGCGCGAAACGAGGACGTCACTATTAAAAAGAGATAAGATAAGCGAAGAGATTGGGTAGTGACGGTTAATGGTTAAAGCTATGGACTGAAAATTTCGAATTCAGTTTGTCAATATATAAAATTTCTTCAAATCAACACTAGACCTTTTATCTAACCTCTTGGAAGGTGTGTGTGTATGTGGGGGGGGGGTAATAAAATAATCGAACACACTTGATGACACCTAGCATTATGAAATAACAAAATAAGGAGTGCAGTCTTTGTTGATAGGCGAACTGTTTAGACAACTGAAGCTTGGATAAAGCCGACATCACACTTTTATTGTTGACTAGCATGGGTGCCCGGCGTTGCCAAGGGGTTTGGAGGTGTATGCTGTGCAAAAAAAAGGGTCAATTTTTTTTAACTTTGACCCCTATTGTGATCCCTTAACATTTATTGTTTTGGGCTCAAACTAAGTTTTTAAGTTAGGTCCATGTCCAAGGAACCTATATCTAAAATTTCAAGTGTTTATACTAAAAATTTTCGAAGGAGTTTGGTAGAGTTCTCAAAGGTAAAATCGTTGAACTTTGACTCCTTAACAGCCAAATTTCTGGCCTAAACCGATCTGATAGATTTTCCCAAATCTCAGTACCCTGTATATCAAATTGCGAGTCTGTAGGCTAAAAATTGAGAGAGTTATTGCGTAGGGAAATGTACACAGACATACAGACAGAAAGACACAGACACACAGACAGATACACAGACACGTTCACTTTTATAGATATACTAGCATGGGGACCCTGCGTTGATCGGGTGTTTGGAGGTGTATGCTGAGAAAACAACAAAACAAAAACGGTCAATTTTTTTTTAATTTGATCCTTATTCTGACCCCTTAAAATGTATTGCTTTGGGCTCAAATTGAGTTATTAAGTTTGATCCATGTCAAAGAAATCTATATCTAAAATGTAAAGGTTTTAGACGCCAAATTGTCGGAAGAGTTTGGTAGAGTTCTTAAAGGTCAAATCGTTGAACTTTGACCCCTTAACAGCCAAATTTCTGGCCGAAAACCGATCACATAGATTTCCCCGAATCTCAGTACCCTGTATATCAAATTTCGAGTTCGAGTTATTGCGAAGGAAATGTACACAGATACACAGACAGACAGACAGACACGTTCACTTTTATAGATGTATAGATATTGATAAATGACATGTAAAACGTATTTTCTCTTTGTTAAGTTTTGAGACATTGTGTTGAACAAAGATGTCGGCGTAGTTCAGATCAGTGACCAAGATGGCGGCTAAAAATCAAATGCGGTCCGTGGCGTAGTAAACCTGTAAAGTTCTGAGATATTGTGTTGAACAAAGATGGCGGCGTAGCACTTGTTGGACTGAGGTACGCCGCCTGGGTAATATCTTCCCAGGCCTTGCCACTGGGCTTTCCGATGGAGTAAGTTCACTGATTACTGCCTGAGGCGCCCCCACCAGGGAATGCCGACGGGGTTACTCAGGCAATTTTTAAAAATTGCAAGAGTGCCCCTCCTTTAGGGGAGCCTGTTGGATCCCCACTTTCCGTCCTTGTGCCACATTTTGTCGAGGTGGGCGGCAAATAAATAACTACCCCCATCACTCGTCTGATGGGGAAGGTCTCCTAGCGGCTTTGGCTGCAGGGAGACAGGGTAGTAGTACTCGTCAAGGATTCGTCACTTGACACTCAGCCCAACAGTTGAAGGGCCGAAAACCGGCCCAGCACCTGTTGGTCTGAAGTACGCCGCCTGGGTAATACCTAGGAGGTCCACCCTCTCAGGCCTGGCCACTGAGCTTTCCGATGGAGTAAGTTCATTGCTTACTGCCTGAGTTCATTGCTTACTGCATACCAGGGAATGCCGACGGGTTTACTCAGGCAATTTTTACAATTGCAGGAGTGCCCCTCCTTTAGGGGAGCCTGCTGGATCCCCACTTTCCGGCCTTCTGCCACATTTTGCCGAGGTGGGCGGCAAATAAATAACTACCCCCATTAGGAGTCAAAAACATTTTACACTCTTTCTGAATCTCAAGTATATAGTTAGACCCCACTATGTTATTGGTATGAAAAAAACGACAATTACTTATTTAAAACCTTACGTTGGCTCACTATATATATATATATATATATATATATATATATATATATATATATATATATATATATATATATATATATTTCTAGATAATTTTATTCGGTTAAAAAATGCCTAATCATAAAAAAATATTTTTTATTGTTCTTAAGCCTTTTGTGAAAGATCAAAGTGAAGAATTTCTTCACAATATCAGCGTCATTTGACGTCGAAATTATAAGGGCAGGTGCTGCTCGGAGGAGGGGTTACGAGCTTCCTTGAGAGAGTTAACAAGCGACTTCGTAACCTAGTAGGTGATGCCCATTTCTCTTCCCTTCACCCTCTTTCGTACAGAAGAGACGTTATTTTCATGTTTTCCGTTTGATTGCTTTTCAGCTGACTACATTATGCTGATCTTCAAGACCAACGTAAACAGGTTCTTGTTTATCTTACCCCCTTAAATAATCAAACTATACAAAATTTCCACTACAAATTATGACATTGTCCGTACGACTACTGTACACTCATTAACCCTTATCCTTGCGTTGCCTCCGGGTTTTAATAAGTAGCGAGACATTTGTAAAAAAAATAGCTACCTTGAACAAATCACAATACGTACTGATATTCAAAAACAAATGGAGAACGCGTCGCTTATATTATAAGTAGATGTATTACTTTCAATTATATTTATGTTTGCATTTCCGTTCAACCTTTCTGATTGTATCATATTATAGATTTATTTTGCTGTTATGTGCACTTCAAGCAAACTTTATTTTCGTATAACAAGTTTTAAATTTCAAAAACTGGTTATCTTCAATGTCGCCTGCAAAAATCACTTTTAAACATAATTATGATAATAGTGTAGTTACGGAAATAACACGTAGGATATGGTTTTCTTATTCATAAACAGAAACTATAGCGTGCAGGTATGCACCAAGAGAAGCGCGTCAAATAAGCTTGGATGCTTATAAATAATTAGACGCTGTTCATAATTACCCAGCCGTTTCATATTCGAAACTAAGCGCATACTTCAATATAAACATTCATAACATTCATTTGTAAATCATCATAAGCTGTGTTAAAAATGAGTTTTCTGTAGATATATGTACAAAGAGCGTGTTGACAGTTGTGTATCATCTCTCTTTAAGAGTTGCATGCGTATTTCCGAGTCGTGACTACTGCAGATGTAATATTTATGCTTTACTTTAAGGTTAACAATAGCTCAGTCGGGGTCTCATTAGGTTACAAGTGAACTGTATCTAAGGAATTTATTCAATAGAATGTGCTAAGGGATGCTCTAATAATAGCCAAATTTTATTACCAAGTTTAGAATAATCTTTCATACTTACAATTTCATACTTTAACTTGCAGACATAATCAAATATCTCTTTAAAAATAAAGCAGGCAACATGTTGTTTAGTTCATGCGCTGCACAGCTCATCTGTCAAAAGAGAAGTGAAGACAGCTGTCTTCCGTGGCTCAGTTCAAAACATGTATACATTTATAAACGCAGACGAAACTCGTTTCATGAATTTATATATCGGTGAAATAAAATTGCCTGGGTGTATGTGTTTGTGTGTGTGCATTTCCTTTCAAAACTATATCAATTCTCAGTCTACAGACTCGAGATTTGACAGAGGAGATTTGAGATTTGAGAAAATCCTTTTAATCTTTATTCGGCCAGAAATTTGGATGTCAAGGGGTCAAAGATCAACGATTTGACCTTTGAAACTCTACCAAAATTTGAAATCGACCCCAGATAGAACGTGAGTCCAACAAGCTAGCTATGGCTCTCTTCAGACTCACCTTTATTCCCACGTAGGGTACCCACACGAACTTCATTCATCATGTTAAAGAACAGCTCTCGTTGATACAACTAACACTCATCCAGGACAGCGCGTAAACACACTGAAGAATTTGCCCTTTCATTCTGCTTTAATCCGAGTCCTTCATACCTACTGCTACTAGCTATAAACACGTGTAAACGGAACTGAACTATTATCTCATTCAACCAGCCGGCATGATATTTAATCTACTTTTACACAAGAACACTTTAACCTACTAACGACACTAACGAAATCATTTTTTTTTATTAATATAAAATGAAACTCCATTTCGTTGTCCCTTATTCTCTACGCTGTGAGGAAATAGGCATAATGCCTGCTATGGTCCTTCATCCTAGCCACTTTTACATATTTTACAGCAATTCTCCGCCTAAGATCTTACGATTTTCAAGATATTAAAAAAAACACCGAGCTTTCACTAAGATTTCTAAATGTATTTAATCATAATGATGCAAGTCAGTCTTTTCAAATAGGCCGTCAGTAACCATCATATGTGATAGTAAACCCTCAAGCTCACCAACGGTTCGCGAAAATGTCTATTACTCTTGAGTACTGAAAATTAGCAGTTCGTTTACATTATCATTATTCGTAAGAAATAAATTTAAATGAAAATTTAGATTTTTTTTTCTTTACAAATATAAACTAGTGTTAAACACTTATTTAAGAATAATATCAAGAACATATAAGATCGTGTTTTTTTTTTGTTTTTGTTTTTTTTTGCTTTTGTCGCAGAGCCGCCATCTTAAAAAAAAATAAAATTTACATATTTTCCTTCTGGTGATGATGTCCCAATAAAAACTACTAAAACGGTTTAGGGGTAAAGCTTTTGTCAAGCAGCTTTGTATCATTCCCCTTTTTCTTATTTAGGCCATAGAAGTGCTTACATTTTGGCTAGCTTTTTGGAGTTATGGAAAGTGAACGTCGGTGTCAGATGGGAAAATGTGCTTTCCTTCGGGTCTGTTTTGTCTTATAAGTTTAATAATAGAGGAAATCGAATTCAGTGTTACTATATAGGACGTTTTTGCATCAACCCTCGCTAAATTTGGTGTATTTTCAATGATATACTGTGCGTGGATGTGTGTCTTTTTTATTATTATATATGCGGATGATTTTTCTGATGTCCCTTCTTGGCGTTTCCGCTTCGTTGGAGATACATTTTTAGTAATTTTTTCAGGTATGTACTTAAATTTGAGAGAGTTAGAGAAATGTTTGTTTATAAACACAAACAAAATAATTAATTTAAAAGCATAAATTCACATTATCGATATTTTTATATATGTTTTAAATTTAAGTTTACATAAAAATAGATTACCTGAAAGTACTTCATTCAAATTCCTCGGCTTTACGTTTACAGGGAACATGAGTTGGAACAGAGACATCGAGAGCGTTACCATGCTGCTGCGAAAGAGGTGAGCTCCCTCTACCGTGCCAGAAAGATATTTACGCCTCATAGTATCCTGGACCTCTACAAGGCTACCATTCGTCCATATATGGAGTTTTGTTGTCACATTTGGGCTGGCGCGAAGAACGTGGGCTCCCTCTACCGTGCTAGAAAGTTACTTACGCCTCATAGTATCTTGGACCTCTACAAGGCTACTATTCGGCCATATATGGAATATTGTTGTCACATTTGGGCTGGTACATCTGCTACTAGACTCTCATTCGTGGAAAGGGTTCAAAAGAAAGTCGCCAACCTGATAGGTCCTGAACTGTCATCTAAGCTACAACCTCTGTCCCTCTGCCTGTTGTATTAGTATTTTAATGGTGGATGCTCCAACGAACTACAAGCTCTTCTACCCCCTCGACTTAAATACCCACGACAAACCCGACCAGCAGCAAACTCCCACCCCTACACTATAGATCCCTAGATGTAAGATAGTATTCTACTCTAATTTCTTCCCTAGAACTGCTAGATTTTGAAATTCCTTTCTGGCTCCCCTAACTATACTGACATGCAGAAAATCAAGTTTAATATGAGCAGACATCTTGCTGCTCAACTCCCTACAAAACATCCCTGCAACTTATGTCCCTGATAGTAGCCCTATACATCAAAGTTACTGTGTCTTGTTTGGGGTGAAAATGTAATTTAGAATGAAACAGGGAAATATCAAATCTTTGTTCATATTTTTAACATTCTTGTAGAACAGGAGGAATTCGTTAGCGGAGATTTAGAATGTCTGAATTGATTATTTAAAGGCTGAAAAACATCGAAATCAAAATTTCCTCGCTCAGTTATACAAATTACATTTAATTGAAAGTTGTTAATAAGAACCATTGCTCATTTGTTTTCATTGTAGAAGAAATGTTCAGGCAGAAAAATGTATAGTATTAAAAATTATTATATTATACCATTCTTTTTGATCAACAGACAACGATGAAAAAAGTAAATACGTTGTGTGTATGTAAGTTGCTTACTGTCTGTGTGTGCGTGATTATGACTGCATGTATGCGTGAGTTGATAAAGCAATACCGAGAGAGGGGTGGAGGATGCTTAGGAAAGCTTTGTCGTGGATTTTGGATTAACTGTTTACTGAAAGAAAAAAACATGTCTTTATGGTCGAGGGATATTCAAAAAAAGGCCATTTCGAATACGTTAAGAAATATGTCTGATTAGTCCCAAATCAGGATATTTGTTTTAAACTAGATGCTTGCACGAATTCGATTGCGCAGAGACGAGTTTAAGCACTTTTACTTTAATTTTTCGGCAGTGAAGAGTAAGCTATAACTTCTCTACCATGCTAATGTGTTCGCTTTAAATTCGATTATTTTACCAAAGAATTTATCAAGATCAGTTAAGAGAAAGAGATGATCCTGTGTTAATCCGATTTCACATTTTATCCACGTATTTGTTATCATGCAACTTGATCACCTTTAGTACTTGTGGCTCCTTACAACAAATAGTGTTATGAATTGTCTGCAGTTAGTTTCATAAACATGTTTCAGAAATAAAAGAATACAAAAAATATTCAATTTTTCCTTCACAACTCTTTTATATGGATGATGGATAATGTGACAATATGTTGACGACACAACCTCTGCAAGGTTACTTTATATTTCGCTTTTATTATTATTATTATTATTATTATTATTATTATTATTATTATTATTATTATTATTATTATTATTATTTACTTATGCGTGATTATTCTTACTTTAGATTAGATCGAAAAGGATCACGTCATCCAGTTTCCAAACAAAAAGGATGTAAGAAAAATCCACTGAGATTTAGTTGTATACAAGTGATCTCGACGATTTTATATTCTAAATTTTTCTCCAATCAACGATCGAGGAACCAAATAAAATCGAAGTCTTATTGCATACATGGGAGCGCTTTTTTTATTCTCTAAATCGTTGCTGTTTACTTATTGTCAAAGTTTCATGAGTGATCGTTTCGTCAAACTGTTGTCGATCGTCTCGAATAATGAATAATGAATAATGAATAAAACATTTAACGCCTGAAAGAAACAAGGAAAAGTTCGCTTAGTTTTCTTCAAAGTTTCATTTAAAGAAAATTTAATCCCAGCGAGAAAGAGAGAGAGAGGGGGGGGGGAGAGAGAGAATAATTAAATATATATTTCCTTCTTAATTTATTCTTTCTAAACAAATGAGATAAATCTGTAGCATTCGATTATATTTAATTTAATTTTACATCATTGGCGTGTCTCGTTCATATGGCTTCCAAAGAATAGATTGATTTGAAAATTTTGTTTCTCTTCATATAACACGTAACTTCAAGTGATCCTTCGACTTGTTTTGTCTACGGCGTTTTACAGGCTGACAGGTTCCTCTTGCCTTGTCACTCATCTTTCATCCAACCTTGAGATCGCATCTATTTGACTAATATTAATAGCCACTAAGAGTGGGTCTTGTCAAAATCCAAACTAGCTTACGTAAGGTCCCTAATATATAACAATAATAGACGACCCGTGAACCTTTTATTTACTCTATTAAGTATCAATAAACATTCAAATAAAAATAAAATTTAATAAAATACAAATAAAATATGTAAATTTGTATTAATGTTTCTTATTCTAGCTCCGTTGTGTTTTCTTCTTTAAAATTCCTTCATTAAAATCCTTTCATTCAGATAAAAGTATGTATTTCTCTTTATTTACATAAACACTCACACTCAACACAGTATATGCGCTTGATGGCATTGGATCATCTATTTCATATATAAATTATGTTTCACGGATCAAAGCGTTGTATCTGATGTGCCCTCGGCAATAGGTGGAGAAATTTTGTTGTTTTACTGCATTTAAAATATTTTGAAATTTATTTAATGTCAAATACGGTCATTTTTGTAAAAGTTTAATCCTTCAAGTATATCTTTAAATATCATTCATAGCATGTGGTTGTTCTGCAGAGAAATGTTTTTCGGCTTTGCAGAAGATAGTTGTGTTTTACAAATGAAGAGGAAAACAAAAAAGAAAAACTATAACACCAATGTTTGATAAATATTTTTTAAGGAAGCTGGTATCTTCAGACGGCCTGGTCTAGTAGGTCCACGTAGCTGGATTTTAGGCAAACTAAAGAAATAGATTTTGCGTAACCTTGGGAGACATCTTGGGGACGATACAAAAAAAGGCGTAAAGAATAACAGAAGAGTTTCTTTTCTTTTTTCTTTTTTTACTTTTTGCTTTGTTTTTATTGTAATAGAAATAAAACGACCATGTTCCAAGTGTAATGTCTGTTACTGCTTTGTTTTGTCTATGTGCCCATGAGGATTCTGCGTTCAGATTTGATTTGAATTATAAACTCCAATTCTGTTTGTGAAAACTGGCGATTATCGTTCGTGTCACTACTTTTAATTAAGCATCTTATATGTGTATTTGGACGTGTGTCCTGGGACGCATTTCTCATCGCAAAGTAAGATGAGCGAGTGCAACGTATTAATTTGGCAAACTCGGTTCTGTCGTATTCAGTGAGGACAATATTTTACATCTGAAATCGTCATACAACAAGAGTTGAGCGGCGAGTGTGTCTGTGTGTATGTATATATATATATATATATATATATATATATATATATATATATATTATATGTGCGCACGCGCGAGTGTGTGTGTGTGTGTGTGTGTGTCTGTGTGAATTTCATACTTCTCCCTCTATCTGTTTTTCTCTACTTTTCTCAATCTTTTTCCATTTCTCCTTATCAAACATATGAGAGGAAACATCAGACTTTCCCCGCAATATATCTCACCCACACACATACAACTAACCACATTGGGTACAATTTCTACAGGTAAATATTAAACTGGATACTTTCTTAAGCCCCTAATCGACACATAAACAGACATTCTCACAGACTGAATATAAATTCTATTTATATATGACACGTCAAAGAGCAAGAGTAAGCAAATGATTGTGTGTGTGTGTATATATATATATATATATACACACACACACACATTTAACAATAAATGATATATATACAGATTATATACATGCATATGTAGATGTATGTATATATATATGAGTGTGTGTTTAGATAGATAGATAGATAGATAGATAGATAGAAATGACTATTGAGGTCTTTGTTGGAATAGCTTGTTTCTTGTTAACGGCAGTATGCTTTTTTTACATGTGCAGTTCTAGGAGGTCCATCCTTACACAATTTGCATTCTCACCCTTTTGAAAAGGAGGGTTGTTTATTGCTAATAATGTGAGAGATACATACTAGGGAACACGGACGGGTCTGACAGCGCATTATTTGACAAACCACAATGCTATTCTTCTACGGTGCTGGCTCTGCAACCTATTCTCTGACCCTTGTATCACATATTCCTGCTGTGAGAGAGAAAGATAAGTAAACGATCTCTCCCTCTACCTGTTTTTTTTTCTTTCTCTCGGTCTATTTCTCTCTTTTCTTCTCTTTATATGCTCATCTGTCACACATATGCCAACGCAATATCACTACAACTACATGATCTCATCCTATTTTACAACACTATATATCCCATCTTTACATTTCTCTTTTTCTTTATCTCTAATTTTTTTATATCTCGTTTTATTTCTATCTTCCTTTCTCTCTCTCCCTCTCTCTCTCTCTCTCTCTCTCTCTTTCTCTCTCTTTCTCTTTCTCAGACTTTCACACTCTATCTATCAATTTATATCTCACAGATATCCAAACTGAAATCACACACTCTCATCTACACCTATTCAAACAGCCACAATGAACACAATCTTTCATGCGCTAATACAATATCGTATACGCCGCAATCTTTCTGATAGAGAAAAACACACAATTACGCCGATAGTTTCTCGCACTTACATTCACACACACACACACACACACACACACACACACACACACACACACACACACACACACACACACACACACACACACACACGTATCCTGCGCTTTCTCTCTCGTTCTCTCCTGATTTCCCACAGAACGAGTGTCTTTTGTGTGCATAGATCATAAATTTAATCTTCTCGGCGTGTAAATTTGAATTGTAGTGTGTATAAGTGAATAATGGCCTGGCGGTGTGAAAGCCAAGGAAAGGAAAGCAAAAAATAGGAGGGGGAAGGTAAACGAATGTATCGCTACACGAGATATTCCCCGTTTTCGTTTTTCATTTGCCAGGGAGTATATAAACGTATTTCATCCAACCTGACATGGCCAGCGTGCGTGTTGGTTCTCAATAGCAAAAGCATATAGTTTGGTTTCCATCTGTTACGATGTGAATTTCTGTGTCAAGTCTTCTTCTTTTCTTTTTTTTTCTTTTTATTGTTTCTTCTCCTTATTTCTTTACCTTTTCCTTGTACTTCTTCCGTCTTTTACGTCGTGTTTTTGTCTTCTTATTCTAAAAATCATCATTTCGATTCTTACTCTTTTTTTTTTCTTTTTTTATCTTCTACTTTTTTAAAACTTTTTTTTTTGTTGTTGTTGTTTTTGTTCTATGTGTCTTCTTTGGCTTTTATGTTTCTTTCTTCTTGGTCTTTTACCTTCCTTTATTGCTCCTGTTCTTCTCCTTGTTTTCCAAGTTTCTTTCTCTTCTTGTCTTTGCTCGTCCTTGTTTTCATATTGTCTTTGTTCTTCTTCTTCTTCTTCTTCTTCTTCTTCATCTTCTTCCTCTTCTTCTTCTTCTTCTTTTGTTGCTGCTTCTGCTGCTGATTCTTCTTCTGCTGCTGCTGCTGATTCCTATTATTCTTCTTCTTCTTCTTCGGTTGCTGCTGCTTCTTCGACTTCTTCTTCCTCTGCTCTTGCTGCTGCTGCTTCTTCTTTTTCTTTTGTTACTGCTGCTTCGTCTTTTTATACATGATCGCTGCGGTTCCTGTTCTTTTCCTTCTATTTATTTTTCTTTTCTTTTTTCTTCTCTTTTCCTTGAACTATTCTTCATTTTTTTCTTCCTCGTCTTCTGCTACTTCTTTTTCTCCTTATATTTCCTCTTCTCTTTCTTTTTCTTAATCTTTTTGTATATGATAATAATTATCTCTATCCAATTGTCTTTGTGTTTTACTTCCCATAAGATTTCCTCTCTCTCTCTCTCTCTCTCTCTCTCTCTCTCTCTCTCTCTCTCTCTCTCTTTTCCCCTCTTTAATTCTTATATGCATGGATTATATATTCTTGAGTTGCACTAAAATGTAATACTAATTCAGTCTTTCTACAAAAATAGAAATACGATATATTTGCAATAGATATATATTTAAATTGCTATAGACATACACGTGCGCGTGCGGTTACTTTTATTCATATTTTACTCTTCACCTCAATATTTTATTTTAAATATTGCATCCCAATTAAAATATATTTAAATTTCATTCAATTTTTGTAAAAATTTAAGCGAGTTGGAAACGACCGTATACTGTTTGTTGCTGTAAAGTTGATTGTGTTGACATAAATGATTTCTCTTTGAATAATTTAACCATAATATATATATATATATATATATATATATATATATATATATATATATATATATATATATATACGTAGTTTTTGTTGTTGATTTTTTAAACGATATTAAGGTTGAGGTCTCCGCCTCGGAGATCCGATGTTGTCTTAGAAAGTCGCCCAGTTTTTATTTGGACGTATTTTTTATTTATTTATTATTTTTAAAACCAGTAATCTATGGACACGCGTGTTCCGGAGTCCTACTCCTCTTCAGTGTAGCTTAATATATATATATATATATATATATATATATATATATATATATAATGTTTTTTTTACTATAATAATTAAATACCTACAGCCACTAGTGTTTCATCCTTTCGTAAATCTTCAGTACAGGGTATCACGATTAACATCAGTCGAACGATTAGAACTGTCTTTCCAAGCTTATAACTACTTGAAAAATGTAAGTCAAACCCTATTTTTTTTTCAATTAAAGGAGCAAGAGCCAAGGTTTCATTAAAAAACAAAACAAAAATCACTAACAACGTGTTTTAAAACAAAAACGTTTTAAACTTCGGATTTTACAGGTAAATTTCTAAAAAAACACTACTTTTATATTTTTAAATTTGAATCTTTTGAATCTTTTGATCTTTTATTTTCAATTTGTTATATATAAAACTTTGGTGAGTAAATTAAATATTTACTTGTTAATAGACATTTGAAAATGGGGGGGGGGGGGCGTGAATTTCTAAAAAAAAATTTGTCTAAAATATTATATTCAGTTTAATGGAAAGAGCATGAAATTTCACATTGATCCTGAAAATATCGTAAAAATAGACTCAATAGAAAAATTTTGATAGATTTTTAAAGTTTAAAAATTGAATTAATTTCATTACTGTTTTTAAAAAAAATAAATATTTCTATTACTTTGTATAGAAATTTATTAGTTATTTTGGAAGTATAATCCTAACGAAAATAAACAACCCACTTTTAAAATAGAAATTACGAGCATTTTTAGATTTTATTCGCACTTACGTGTTAGGGGGGTCAAAAATTTCTACAAAAATTCTGATACACCTAGTGTTTCATCCTTCCGTGAAACTTCATTGCAGGGTGTCACGATTAACACCAGTCGAACGATTAGAACCCCACAACACGAGACATCTCTGGCTCGATTAGCGAAGACCGTATCAATTCGGCTACTATTAACCGCCTGAAATACCGTTGAATTTAAACATTTTAATTTTAAATGTCCATTTATGTCAGTCAGACAGTGATCTAATCGTTATACGATGATCTATGCATAAGATCTAAGTTGACCGACGTTAATTCAACTGAATATACATATCCTTATAAAGTAAGTTATGAAAATATATATGGAAATTAAACTACACAGAATATTCCGCGTTTCATTCTCGTAAGAAGTCGTCAGGCTTATGCCGACGAATCTCACTGGTGAGGGAAAGGATAAAATGGAATGAATTAACGTGTATATATATATATATATATATATATATATATATATATATATATATACTGTCGTTATGGTCTCTCCGATCACGAATGGTGTGTATAAATATACGGGGAAGAAAAAAAAAAGAGAGGAAACAGGGAATGGGGAAGCATCTAAAATATCTCTACAATTTGCCAAACACGTTCAGGGTGTTCACAAATCGTTTCTGCATGCAGAGAGAGGGTTAAAGTCGTGCAATAGAGACGTATTCGAGAGTTTTAAAAGGACTGCTCGATCGGCCTCGAAATAAAATTTTTAAAACGTCGTCCTTATAAGCCTGCCCAAATTTTGGGTTATCCAATAAATTATTTCCAATAGCGGGGTCCAAATTATTGTGTGTGGCGTTTACGATAATTGTGTTTTTATTTTTATTTCGAAAACCTGAAGGAACATGTCCAATTCTTGTTTCAAAATGGACACTGGTTCGCCCGACATAGACAGCATCGCACTGATATTGGAATTTACATATAATATTACTAAGTTTAATGCTAGGCAAACCGTCCTTTTTAAAATAAGAAAATGCAGTTTTCGTATTAAAGACAACTCTAGGTAAAACAGATGGAAAACAGTTGCTAATAGTCGTTTAAATTTATTAATAAGCGGGACACATTTTTCACCAACCCACGGCAACTTAAGGTAAACAGAACATTTGGAAGGGCCAAAGGTTACATCTTTATTAAATTGATTGATTTTGAATTTAATACATTTATAAATCAAGAATTCTGGGTAACCATTATCGATTAGAACTTCCTTAATTTTAGTAACTTCAGTATCTAGTCTACAGAGGGAAAGAATAAGCAAGGCTCTACGTAGCAACGTATAAATTAATGTCAACTTAGTGGTTTTAGGAGATAAAGAACACCATTTAGTATATAGACCGGTAAAGGTAAGTTTTCCATATATAGAAGTAAGAAAACCTCCTTCGGACCTATTTAATCAATACATTGAGAATTGTAAATAATATTCATTATATACACACACATATATATATATATATATATATATATATATATATATATATATATATATTATATAGACAGGTTAATTCATTTTATTTCATCCTTTCCCCCACCTTTTAATTGCAAATTATTCCTTCCCATTTAATTATGGATTTTGATTTCTCCTCCATATTTTCTTTGTTAAAAAAAGTTTGAAAATGCCATTGTTGGCCCCTGATGAGGATGGCGAAAGACGTCTAAAAAACATTCCTATGTATATATATATATATATATATATATATATATATATATATATATATATATATATATATAAATATATGCAAGTGAAACTAAAAATTTATAGGCCTACATCTCTATTTCCCGAAAGGGCAAATAGGTAATTCAGAATTGTGCATTGATATTTTGTGGTACCACATTACGCTAAAAATATGGAACCTCGATTTCCTTATAAAAACCAAAACCCATAAGTAACATATATATACATATATATATATATATATATATATATATATATATATATATATATATACCTTTTGAAAAATATATATTGTGTTTTATATGTTGATAATTTTGTAGTGTCAAAGCTATTTGAGCTCAATAAAAATGAATTTACATTTTCAGAGAAATATTGTAAAAAAAATTTGTACCACTTTTAATATATATATATATATATATATATATATATATATATATATATATATATATATATATATTGGCAGGAAGTAGTTATAAAGGAACATTGAATAGTTTTTTGTCTTCTTTATATTTTCTGTTAGATTTCACGATCTCCCGAGCATTTTCGTTTCAGTTCGTAAATTTAACTTAAATCAAAGCTACTAATTTAAATTCAACTAATAAATAAAAAGCGAAAAAAATGTATTACATAAAGGCAACAGATAAAAGCATATAAATATATATATAAGTACATATATGTATATATATACAGATATGTATATATACATGTATATACATACATATATATACATATATATATACGTACATATACATACATATATATACATATATATACGTACATATACATACATATATATACATGTATATATACACATATATACATATATATATATATACATATATATACGTACATATATATATATATATGTACATATACACTCTATTACCTTATGTATAGCATACCGTGTCCGTGCTTATTTGATATAAATATACATATATATATATATATATATATATATATATATATATATATATATATATATATATATATATATATATATAATAGGACAAAAAGAGTATGAAATGAAGACACAAAACTATATATTGGTAGATATAGAATGGAGCATTTATTGAATCATGGAATACAGGCAAAGTTTGGGGGATAGAAGGGACACTTTATGTCAGGGCATTTCGAAGCCTAATGCCTCTCATCAGAAGAGTAGAGAAGGTGCTAGGTAGCATGGGGAAGATGCGGCGTCTAGCGTAAGGTTCATTAGGGATGAAAAAGATTAAGATGAATTATAGAATGTTGGGGGAAGCTTTATTGAATTCTAAATAAATAAGGAGAAGCTTATTATATATAGTATGATATATAAGAATATATATGCTCTTTAACATGGTATGGAGATTAAGGGGTATATGTATTATGGTTAAATAGGGGGTGTATTGTTGCTGCGTGGTAATTTATTTTAACGGTTTTTGGGGTGCCTATTTTCTATGGAGTGGGTAATTTTGAATAATTATGATTAGTGCCACCTAAATGGCAAATGGTGGCTTTAAAATCGCTTTAATTTTTTTTGGGGGGGGGTGCAAGGTTGTAAAACTGAAAGGTAATATTCGACAATATATTTATAAGTTTCTACTGTTATGATATAGGGAGTATGATCATAAGGGGGCGGTCAGATATTAGGGTGGCAATGACTATGAGTGCGTATAACTTGATGCAAAAGGTTAGCTATACATATTGATGTCAAGGTGGGGGAGTAAGGGAACCATTGCTACTTATGAGAGTGGTAAAAATATACCAAATAATAGTAGGGTGATTATAATAGTACGAAAGACAATTATAATAATAGTAATAATAATAAAGCTGAAAATAAATTAGAAGTAAAATGAAATATTTAAAAAATATAAATAAAATAAAAATTAGGCAAAATTAAAAGTAAACATTAAAATAAAACATTAAATATAATGTTACCAATAGTTGTGATAAAATTAAATTCAAAATTACTGTTTATAACAGTGAAAATTGAGATAATGGTAATGGTTAAGGTAGCAATGACGGGGTTAATAACGGGGATAATAATAATGATATCTCACATATACACACGATCCTAAATAAAAACTCTATTAAATTATCCTTCTCAACTATGTCTAATGTAGCACAAACAATTTTAAGCTCTAATAAGAGGAAAATATAATCAGCGCAGAAAATAATTAATGGCAACCCTAGTCTAGGCCAACCAAACTGCAATTGTAACGACCCAACTAACTGCCGACTGGAGAATGAATGTGTACACTCAGACGTCATATATTCATGTACAGTAACAGAACTCCCGCCTAATACGACAACTAATAACCTGACAGCCCAAACCTATAGTACAAGTTACACCGGAGAGAATCCACATAACCCAATAAGCAATAGTACACAATCTGAACAACTGACCACACAGCAGATAGGTATAAGCTCCACAGAACCAGAACATAGAAACTCAGGCCACCCCCAGATAAATGAAGAACCTCTAGATACACCGCACACAAGCCCTATAATACATACCTACATAGGATTATCCTCCTTCCCGATAAAGGCCAAATTGCAAACAATTTACAATCATTCCCAAAGGAGAAGCCTAAAACAAAAACTACCCTATCTAACCTAGTTAGAAATCTAAAACAAAACAAAATAGACTTTACATTAAAATGGAAAATACTAAGAAAATCCAAGTCATACATCCCAGGATCTAAATACTGCATCCTATGTAACGCAGAGGCGACCGCGATTATAACGGCGCCTACAAAATTCAACATCCTCAATTCAAAACAAGAGATAATTTGCAGTTGCAGGCACAAGAGAAAGTTCAGATACGTAAATACAATTAACCCCACTGAAAATGCACCACCGGACAGGAACTAGATCATTGCGCTTCCTCGCCATCCATAAAATTCAACAATATCCATCACTAACCGTTTCCCCTTGTATAGGACTATTGGACAACACCCAAACTACATTTTTAAACCACCCATAAACTCTCGCGATCTAAAGAAATCGCCATAAAAAATTCAACTCTTTTATATAAAATATTAGCACACCCTCTGAACACACAACCATTACATAACTTTAAATTAATTTCCAACCTAGAATAGCCTGCATCTTGGCAATGCCTAATTCACAATATATCTGCCTTAATCATAAGCCAATGAACGCTATCCCCGTAAATATGTACACTTAATACCACCTGTTAATTTGCAACCAAACAACCAATTAGCGCACGATGCAACGAGAATATAACCTAAACAATATAAAATCCAGGCCCAATGAAAATATAGCTTAGAAAACACCTCACAGGGCTAAAGACTTAAAACCTAAATTAAGAACTATCTAACCCCCACTCCTGGCGAGCCCCCCCCAATAAGAAATTATTTAAAAATCAGCGCATTTGATTTTCACGATTAGATTTACACTAAGCCCTCCACCCAGTAGTATTTACATTAAAACTTTTAAATGTGCCGAAAATATAACCTAAGAAAACCTCCTCCGATTCAACACAACCCACTCCCGTCACCCATACAGACATATCCCCATCCCTATCCTACCCCCCCTCCGACTACCAGCCAAGCTTTCTATCTAGATGCTACTTCCTACTGATAATATAACTTAGATTTGAACACAGTTGAACCAGTCCAGCTACGGATAATTTCACTCACAAGAGTCTCCGTTGAAAAAATATAGTTTTTGCCAGCCAAGTTAGGAGGAATAATCCAACAGTCCAAAACATCTACGAAACGCCACCCCAACAAAATATTTGGAAAAATATGGAAATTTAAAGGACTGCTATAAACTATACTTCTTATATCTCTTGGAGATGCGAACTACTACATTAAGTAGTTATGGCGATTCGATGGATCTGTCCCTCGTGGTCATGAACGAGAAAGTATGTATTCAAATTTCTAGGCCTGGTCTGTCTATATAAACATAAATTTGATGACTTTTATAATCGAACTTCAAGAAATTTAAAGTTCTAAGGTGGACTCTTGAAACTACCGTTCCTAGTGAAGTAATTCTCTAATTTAATTTAAACCCTAGAGCCTTTTGTTCACCGAACTCTTACGCCTTCACGGCTTATTCTACGTCTGTTGTTTTTTTCATACGGATATATGTATGTGTATGCGTATATGTGTGTATATATATATATATATATATATATATATATATTCCCTATTTTTCGTTATTTTATACGAGTCCACTTGCCCTCACTCCTCAACCCCACTTCCTGCTACTCTAACCCCCCGACTTGTATGTATCCCTTTCTTTTACGCACCCCGAATAATTAGTATTAACAGTATTTGCATTATTATTATTGGTAATAGTGGTGGTGATGGGGGAGGTAGTGGTAGAAGTATTGTCACTACTGCCTTTATTATTATCATTATTATTACTGCATTGTTTTTAACGCTATTACTATTGTTTTTATTATTATTTTTTTATCACCATTATTATTATAATCATTATTATAATGAGCATCATTTATTATTATTATCCCGTTATTACCCCCGTAATTGATACCATAACCGCTAGCATTATCTCCATTTTAACTGTTATTAACAGTAATTTTGTAATTTAATTTTATCACAATTATTGGTAACATTATATTTAATGTTTAATTTTAATGTTTACTTTTAATTTTGTCTCATTTTTATTTTATTTTATTTCATTTTTATTTTATTTTTTTTAATATTCAATTTTACTTCTAATTCATTTTCAGCTTTATTATTATTACTATCATTATAATTGTCATTACTATTATCTTTCGTACTATTAAAATTACCCTATTATTATTTGGTATATTTTACCACTCTCATAAGTAGCAATGGTTCCCTTACTCCCCCACCTTGACATCAATATGCTTTACCTTTTGCATCAAGTTATATGCACTCATAGTCATTGCCACCCTAATATCCGCCGCCCCCTTATGATCATACTCCCTATATCATAACACAAGAAACTTATAAATATATTGTCGAATATTACCTTTCAGTTTTACAACCTTGCATACGCCCCACCCAAATTAAAAGCGATTTTATAGCCACCATTTGCCGTTTCGGTGGCACTAATCATAATTATTCAAAATTACCCACTCCATAGAAAATAGACACCCCACAAACCGTTGAAATAAATTACCACGCAGCAACAATTCACCCCCTTATTCAACAATAATACATATACCCCTTAATCTCAATACTATGATAAAGAGCATATATATTCTTATATATCATACTATATACAATAAGCTTCTTCTTATTTATTTAGAATTCAATAAAGCTTCCCCACAAATTCTATAATTCCTCTTAATCTTTTTCATCCCTAATCAACTTTACGCTAGACGCCGCATCTTCCCCGTGCTACCTATCACCTTCTCTACTCTTCTGATGAGAGGCATTAGGCTTCGAAATGCCCTGACATAAAGAGTCCCTTCTATCCCCCAAACTTTGTCTGTATTCCATTATTCAATAAATGATTCATTCTATATCTACCAATATATACATTTGTTTCTTCATTTCATACTCTTGCTGTCCTATAATATATATATATATATATATATATATATATATATATATATATATATATATATATATATATCCGGATCAGTCTCCTTTTGTAATATTGATCTTCCTCTTTTCCTTCTACATTAACCTATATATATATATATATATATATATATATATATATATATATATATATGGATTCAGGCAAGCCCGTTCAACAGCAGATATCTTAACTGTAGTTTCTGAACGTATATACCGTTCATTGGATAAAACAGGGTAGGGTAGAGCGGTGGCCCTCGGTATATCTAAGGCTTTTGACAGGGTATGGCACGATGGTCTTCTAAGGAAAATTAGATCATATGGAATCACTGGAAGAATTCATAATGTAATTAAATCCTTCTTAAGTAATAGAAAAATCAAAGTTGTTCTCGACGGTCGTACATCCAAATAATACGACATAAATGCGGGAGTACCTCAGGGGGCTATCCTTGGACCTCTATTATTGCTGATATTCATAAACGACCTCCCTGATAAAATTGTTTCGGAGATGGGTATATTTGCCGATGACACCACTCTCTATAACAGATATGAGGGGAAAACAAATGAACACATATCCAAGGAAATAGCAGAAACACTAGAGGATGACCTCCAATCCGTAGTGGAATGGGGACAAAAATGTATGGTCACATTCAATGCTGCTAAGACTAAGCTTGTTTCCTTCAATAACTACAAGAAACCTTCTCTACCACCAATAGCAATGGCCAAGAACACATTACCTGAAAGTACTTCTGTTAAACTCCTCGGCCTAACGTTTACAGGGAATATGAACTGGAATAGATACATTGAGAGCATTGCCAAGGCTGCTGCAAGGAAGGTTGGCTCTCTCTACCGTGCTAGAAAACTACTTACGCCTGACAGTATCCTATACCTCTATAAGGCAACCATTCGCCCATGTATGGAGTACTGTTGTCACATCTGGGCTGGTGCATCTGCTTCTTGTCTCTCGCTCCTGGACAGGGTTCAAAAGAGAGTCGCCAACCTGATAGGTCCTGAACTGTCATCTAGGCTTCAGCCTCTGTCCTATCGACGAGATGTTGAATCCCTCTGCCTGTTCTACAAATACTTCAATGGTGAATGCTCTGACGAACTGCAAACACTTGTACCTCCCCGACGTAACTACCCCCGACAAACCCGACAATCTACTAAATCTCATCCCTTTACAGTAGAGATCCCTAGGTGCAAGAAAGCCTTTTACTCCAATAGTTTCTTCCCCAGAACTGCGGGTCTTTGGAACTCCCTTCCGGGATTCTGCTTTCCCAACTGCAATGATATGCAGAAGTTCAAGTGTAATGTTAACAAACATCTTTCTACTCATCTCCCTTCATAATGACCCCGCTAATTAAGTCCCTGATAGTAGCCCCCTGCTTCAAAGTGGCACTGTGAAAATTGAATAATAAATAAATATATATATATATATATATATATATATATATATATATATATATATATATATAGTTATACTTATAGTTATAGTTATAGTTATATGTCATGAGTGAGTCGCCTCTTATTAATTTATGGAACGTATTAATCTTTTATTAATAAATATTATTACGTGCATAATATATATATATTATATATATATGTATATATATAATATATATAATATATATACATATATATATATATTTATATATATATATATATATATAATGTACGTAAGAATATTATATAGTATCTGGGGTTACACTTATATTGAGGTGGAAGTTTAAAGTCCAAATAAGAAAAAAATCAAAAGGGAAATAAGAAGAAGAGAAAAGGGAAAACATCATAATTATAAAGTAGGGTCTACGTGAATGAATCGAAAACATGTCCAAGGATCGGCCTTAAACTATAATGCAAGGGGAAAAAACCTCTTATCCACAGCTCATTGTGTATCGGTGACATGTAAATCTGAATTAAAGTGATACAGGTCCAGTGGCAATGCATCATTAAGGTAGTTGCATTTAATTCTTAGTACTTATTAAATCACATGATTGTGTGAATTTTCCTCATAGGGGGCGCAACATCACAGTTTTTCCAAACGACCCAGTAAATGTTGTCACCAGGAATACATAGGCAAGTATAACGTCTTTGATCGATTACGCCCGCATTCAGTATATAACATCTATATTGCAGCATTGAAAGCTGTTTTTGACATGTCAAAAATCAGTTTATAGCGATATTTATCAACCTTTGCTGCAGAGAACAGATCGTTGTGTAACGGTTAATCTTTTTCTTAACTCTTTACGCGTGACTGTAATGTAATTTTCTATGTCCTTAAAACAATTCGAACCGTTTTTTTTACTGGAAACACTACTTACCAAGGCCAGGAGGCCATTCGGGAATAGGGGTTTGCATAGTAAACATAAGTAGTGGGAATTTTGTAAATTGGATTACTTCCGAAACGGTTCATCAAGAACTTGTTTAAGTTGGACTTGAATAAAATCAGTCTGTAGTCAGCTGGAAAGAGAGTTCCACAGGCGTGCTTTATTCATGGAATCTACATTTCCGTTTAGGGACAGATAAAGAGTGCGGGAAATTATTGATAGTGGTTTTGGGTAGACGAGTGTTTTTCGTGAAAGTTTGGCGAGGAGGGATCATAGATTGAGGCTCAGCTTAGCACTTGCCATGGAAATAACGATAAAACAAAGATAGGCTCGCAACGTCTCTCCTGTGGGAGAGAGGTTGCAGGGAAGAGAAAAAGGCATCCCCCACTAAGCCACGAATTCTATTTTGTACTCTGTCAATGCAGGATAGGCTGTTTTTAACAGCTCCTGCCCAGATGTGCCAATAGTACTCCATCGTTGGTCGTACCTGGCTTTAATTTAGGTTGAGAATTGCATCAGTAGTGAGATATCTACTGGAGCGGTAGAAGTACTCCACCATTTTTCCAGCGACCATTGCAATGGATTTGATATACGTGTTCCATTTTAGGTCAGGAGTAAAGGTCAAGCCCAGAAGCTTGTCAAAACATGAAGCCTCCTCTAGAGGAGAGCCATTCATTTCAACCGATGCCAAGTTCACGTTTAAATCAGGGTAGGGAGAAGTCGCGTACATTATTGTAATAAGGTATGTATAACAAATTTTCCTGTATTTTATCTATGATCAGCATGGTTTGGGATAGTGTTACTACTCTTATCATTTTGTTAAATACTTAGAATCAAATAATAAGTTTTCCTCTCCCTTTATGAAACGTAAAGTATGGAAACAGAGTAGTCGCTATTTTACACATTCCCAGTCTTTTCTATAAACACTATTATGGTATGTATTTTAAGAAGCATCTAATCAATTTATTGCTTCCTTTCTTTCATCTCGTTGATCTTTTTTGGGTTTAGCAGTCCCAATTTATTTGCGGTTTTTGGTACATTAATATGCGTAAAAAATACGTTTTTATTCAGCGTCCTGATTAAAGTCGATTATAATAAAATTTCAATAAACTTAAAGCAATAAAAAGAAAATATTTACACAAAAAATAGTGACCAACATAACAACAATCAAAATAACACAAAGAGCAAAGCATGTAATTACTAGAAACAGCAATGACGCAAATCCTAAAAGAAAGAAAAAACCATTAGCAATGAGCAAAAAATTGTAACTGTAGAACTCACACCTTCTTTCTACTCAAAAATAAATAATTAACCAAAAGCATCGAAGAAATCCGACTAACAAGAAATATTTCGTAGAAATGACCACAGAAGTGCATTCAAAAACAAAAAACGCCAAATAAAATTAAGGAAAGTGGATGATCGCCGACAATAGAGTGGAAAATATTACACCAAGCCAGTACACATAGACAATTAAACGACCCATGTAATTTATGTTTGAATGAAATATTAGCTATCCTAAACTTTAAAGAACCCCCAAACTGCAATAGTGAAATAGCAAACATATGTATACAAAACAAAAACTTTACTTTAGGCTAACAACACGAAATCCGAAATCCGTATGAATTAAAATCTCATATTTAATCGTACTTTATATCCGGGCAACGCCGTACACCTCAGCTAGTAATTAATAAATAAACAAATGTGTAAATAACAAACATTAGTATATAATATAAGTGTAAAATCCGCAGATTAAAACTGCATTTTCTGTTGTATAGCGGCCTATATAATCAGCGTATATATTTTTGTGTATATGTGATCATCTAGTAGTTATGGTTGTCTACACGTGTATATACATGTTTGTATTATTGCAATGTTCTCTTTCTGTACATGTAATATTTATTGAACGGCTGGCTGCGTGAGGACGTTTAAACATATACAATTACACAAATAGAGACAGTTCATATGCAAACAATAACATAATTTGAGACTGTTCTTTGAATAAAAAGGCGAATATCACTTTCTTGTGGGGGCTACATCAGACAAAGGGCACATACTTTCTTCCATTTCTTCTCTTCTCTTTCATGGTTGCCACACTGCAAAAGAATACATCTTCCTCCGAAGGAATTCATAACGACAAATTATATGTTCTTTTAGCAGTTCATCCCGGCTTTGCTCGGGCCCTATGTACTGTTCATAAATTTACGTGCATATATATATATATATATATATATATATATATATATATATATATATATATATATATATATATATATATATATATATATACTAAAAAGTTTGACTCATGCCCAGGTAAGCTACATCTAAAATTGGCGGAGGAGTTTAGTAGAGTCTGCAAAGGTTAACTCTTTCAACTTTACCCTCTTTGTAGCCAAATTTTCACCCCAAAACAGATTAAAAAGCTACATGCCTGAATAGCCTTTATGTAAAATTTCAAATGTTTAGACCCAAAACTGGCTGAATAGTTTGCTGGAGACCGCAAAGATCAAATCTCTTGAACTTTTACGCCTTGGCAGCCAGGTTTTCGGCCAAAAACCGATTAAAAAGCTTGACCCTTGTCTGAATACACTTTATGTAAAATTTCAAATGTGTAGACCAGAAATTGGCTGAGCAATTTGGTACATACCACAGAGGTCTAATTTTTTAAAACTTTGACCTCAATTTTGACCTTTATTGTTTTGGGCTCAAATCAAATTAAAAACGCTGATTCATGTCTAAGTAACGTACATCTAAAATTTCAAGTGTTTAGACCCAAAATTGGCGGAGGAATTTGGTAGAGTTCTCAAAGGTTAAATCGTTGAACTTTGACCCGTGTACAACCAAATTTCTGGCCGAAAACCGATTAAAACTATTTTCCCAAATCTCAATACTCTTTTATGTCAAATCTCGAGTCTGTAGACTGAAAATTGACAGAATAGTTTTGTAGGGTAAATGTACACATACAGATAGAGAAATTTTCACTTTTATATATATACTAGCGGAGGAGTACCCGGAATTGCTCGGGTGTTTGGAGGTGTGTGTGGTTTTGGGTAAATCAAAACTCCGGGGGAGGGGGGGGTAAAATTTTAAAAAATGTTTTGGTAGGTAAGTAAGAAGATCGAACCCGAACCCTTGAGGCAAAGTTGAAAATTAAAGTGTAAAAAAGAAAAACGTGCGACGTTAACAATTGGGCCACCGCGAAATACTAGCGGAGACACGTTCGAATTCATTTAACTATTAGAATTGGCAGGTGCACGTTTTAATGACTTAATGTGGCCAACTTTGACTGCGGGGTAGTATTTCTTTTACTGCGGGAACGCTTTTTTTATTTTTATTTTCCCAATATGTTGAGAGGGAGACCATTGTCTAAATTGAATAGCAATTGTCTGATATAAGGAAAATAATTCCACATTGATCAAATCTGATTGCTTTCGGATATTTCGGCGATCGTGACCATAAAAAAATACCGCCAGAATTAGTGTCGCTTTTATTATACGAAAAAGCCGAATCCACATGCGGCGAGCGAAAAATATTGAATATTTATCTTTTCAAACTCGAGCAAATTAAATAGACAGGCGACCTCCGTTGTTAACTCATAGATATTATGATTTATATGTGATATAAAAAGTTTTAAGAAGTTGTGAGCCGACCGACCGCTTCTTGGAAAAACGCCTTTTACAGACATACACAAAAGGCGAACATACATACATACATACATACACACACACATTTTCGCTTTTATATTTATAGATAGATAGATAGATAGATAGATAGATAGATAGATAGATAGATAGGTTTATTCTCTTGTGGTGGGATCCCTTGGAATTGGCACGCCTTTTCTCGAGAGTTTTACATTGTCTCAAGTTAGTCTCTACGACTGACGGAAATTTCTTACTCCCTGCCTATCTAACTGCGTCTCATCCCCTCCCTCTTTCCTCTCTCTCTCTCTCTCTCTCTCTTTCTCTCTCTCTCTGCCTTTGACTTTCCACTTAAGTGTTTATACGAAAATCTCACTTTTGTTTCCAACTGAGACCACAGCTCAATCCTACCAGCGTTTCCGTAAAACTCTATTAAAATAGTTATTGATTCTAAATAAACTTAATTATTGTTTAAAAACTTAACATTTCAAATCTATTTTATTTCGACTCAAAATCTATTTAAACAACATTATTTCTCTTAGTGAAACATTCCATACTTTAAAATGTAATCAACACTCGCATTGCTATATTCCGCTCCTTTTCTTGGTCACCCTCCGTCGTCCGGGAATCACATTATTCAACATTTCCGACACAAAAAAAACATCTACGCCAAAAAGAATACGAAACAGTTTAATTAAAGGTTAAGTGAGTCCTTGCCTGATAAACGCACGCCCATTGGCTACGATAAATGGGTGCGTTACTAACAAAGAGTCTGAATGGTTGACTAGCAAACCAAGTACTATGTGAATATAAAAAAGGGGATAAGCGACGTAAATCTGTGGCAATAGCTTGATGAATTCTCACGAGGATTAAACGCGGAACATTTTATGTTACTTAATTTTCATATATATTTTCCAAACTTACTGCCTAGCTCTACTTTCATATCAAGCACTGTCTAGGTAAATAAGTAAAATTTCATATTAGATAGTTTGGGTTTGTATTACTATACACCTAGATTCTAAAAAGATACATGTAAAAAAACAATAGATTCTAAAAAGATAGATGTAAAAAAAACAACAAATATATAACACATAAATGTTATCAAAGGCAAGATAAGTTACTTTTCTACCTAACTGAATAAAATTTCAGTGTTTTTATTTAATGTAACATGTTTATCCCGCCCGAAAAACATACAGTGTTTACCGATGTATTTGAAAATTCAAAGTGGCGCCGGACTCTCCGCTGAACATGGTAAGTTTGGAAAATATTTTAAAACTAAAAAATTTAACAAAATACGGTTAGAAACATGCTCAATATATGTTAAAATTTAATATGACATGGGCTGGCATATATTCGGTGGGGGTTTAACAGTATTTTGTATATTTTTTAGTTTTAACTCATTTTCCCAAACTTACCGTGTCCAACGGAGAGACCACTGCCATTTGCAATTTTCAAATACATCGGTAAACGTTGTATATTTTTCGAGCTGAATAAACACGTTACATTAAATAAAAGAAATGACAAACATATCCAGTTAGGTTGAAAAGTAACTTATCTTTCCTCTGATGATATTTATTTGTTATATATTTGTTTTAGACAACTTTTTCGAATCTATGTGTATAGGAATAAACACTAGATATTTTTATATTTAACTACAAAAGTGTTATTTTTTTCAAATACTGCAAGAACGTGTTAAATATACAGATATTTTATCAAACGTAAAAATGTTCTTGTGTGGGGGGGTTGGATCTATCGATTTTAACTTCAGTGGTTATTTAAAAATCAATAAATATTTATTATTTTATTATTACAACCACTATTAAATCATTTCCTTTCAAACAAAAGTAAATAAACAAGACAAAATAATCGTTTTTTGCATTGTAAACGAGGCACAAATTTTTCTGATTCCGAGACCGATTCCGATACTGATTCCGGCACCCGTGAAATTTACGATTTCTCCTAATCCCGATTAATCACCACAACATATATATATATATATATATATATATATATATATATATATATATATATATATATATATATATATATATATATATATATATATATATATATATACTGTCGTTATGGTCTCTCCGAAGCATTTACAGTTTCAATGTTTCTAAAATTTAAAAAAAAAAAAACACTTTCACCACTTTATTTTCATCCGCAGTTTTTTTTTGGGGGGGGGGGTTTCGGGGTGGGGGGGGGGTTCTTGGGATAAAGGATCATATCGGTTAATCATTTCGGTGTCAGTTTGACACGTCAACTTTAGTGGGCCAAATTTATGAGGCGCGATTATAATGTAGTCAGGTCAACGGATGCGAACATTAGTCTCAGGCGCAGTGGTTCCCCTGTTGGTCGCTCCCTAACCTCGAACGAAGGACGATACTCGACGCGACAATGGAAAATGCCTAATAAATTTCGGCGTCTTTTAAGCTTCTTCGTATTTATTCTATTAACAGTTGTACAAAATTTATTATCTTTACACTTTCCTATAGAAAGGAATACAACAAAAAGAATTTAATTTGTTATTTTTCGATGTGAGAAACGGATGGAGCGCGGTTGTGGCTGTGGTTACGCATTTATGTTTGGATTTTATCTTTCTCCCCGTCCCCCTCTCTCTCTCTCCCTCTCTCTCACTCTCTCTCTCTCTCTCTCTCTCTCTCTCTCTCTCTCTCTATATATATATATATATATATATATATATATATATATATATATACATATATATTTACATATATATATACATATATATATACATATATATATACATATATATATGTATATAAACATATATATGTATATATATGTATATATATATATATATATATATATATATATATATATATATATATATATATATATATATATATATTTATATGTAACTCTTGGTTCGTTCGTAATTAATAGTCTAAATAACCACTGGACGGATGGCTTCCACATTTTGGTATAATATGTTTATGGTACGCATGCGTGTTTCTATATATCTCTTTGTAAGTATAACATTATACTTAATTTTTTTATAATAAATATTTGGTTTTCTTTGTAAGGATTGGCCATTGTTTTTTTTTTATTTGGGGACAATTATTTCACACCGTGTGTCATCACGTGACATCACTTAACGTAACTTTTATATACCAAATTTACTTTTTCCGTTTAAAAATGGAATTATTTCTCTTTCGTTAAAATATATATATATATATATATATATATATATATATATATATATATAATATTTCGTGTTTTATATATATAAAGTACAATTGTTGAATGTAATTTTCTTGATTATATTTGTTTGGGAGAAGCAGAATTAAAAATGATTAAAACGGAGCGAAATTTAAATTTCCATTCCATTTGTACTCTATGAATAATAAAAGAAAAATTACTAAACATTTATTAATAATGCCTCACTTTTACAGACATTTGTTTTTAAATTTCTTAAATGACGACTTTTATCGACTTTTTTTTTTAAATAGCATTTGCGGATAGGTATGCTGACATTTGTTTTAATTTCTTTTTGAATGACTTTATCGACTTTCCTTTTTTTAATAGCATTTGCGGATGGGTAAAACACGAAAAAAATAACTAAACCATTTACTGATAATTCCCACTTTTACAAATATTTTTAACAAATAATTTTTATCAAAGTCAAGATACCAAGAAATTATCAGTAAATGGCTTAGTTATTTTTTTCGTTTTTTACCCATCCGCAAATGCTATTAACAAAAAAGTCGATAAAAGTCGTCATTTAAAAAGAAATTTAAAAACAAATGTCTGTAAAAGTGAGGCATTATTAATAAATGTTTAGTAATTTTACTTTTAATATTCATAAAGAGTAAAACTTTTTTTCAAAATAAATAATGTGACAAATAATCGTTTAGTTACTACGACAACGTCAGTAAATAAAAAAAAAGTGTTACGTGCGCTTGCGTCAGAAAGGGAAGCGATGCGTGTTTTTATGCTGGTCACCATGGAACTCAACGCCCAAGGAGTACCAAATTCTGTTTTCCAAAAGAAACGTTTACTACCAACTTTCTTTTTTAAAAAAAATTGCAAGGTTTCCTGAAAAAAAACAAAAACAACTTTTACCTTACAATTTATGGCAAAAATAACGACCCATAAAAATCTGGGATGCTTCTACACTTTATTGCCGAAATTGGAGACGCCATTTTTTTTCACGCACTTGATATCCAAATCTAGGGGAGATATCACTATATGGCTGAACGATTGCTTCCGGAAAGGGAAAGAATACATTTACCAAAATTAACATTTATTACTTCCGGAAACGTTAAATTAAACAAAAATTATCATTTATTACTTCCAGAAACTTGGTAAACCGATATTACTGGAGAAAATGAATCTTGATAATTCAAAAAAATGTTTAAAATTATTTATTTGTTCGAAAAACTACAAAAACAAAAAAACACTATTTTATAAAAGTCCAATGTTGCTTTAAAAGTAAATAAAGAAAGTGAAAGAGAACATATATCCGTAATTGTTTAATTGGAAATGTTTCGATTTAATTGATGAGAACGGGAAAGTTTTCCATGGAACAATTTTTTTTTTTAAACAGAAAATTGAAATGACATATTCATAATAGTTTAACCTGGACGAGCGCCATTTGAAAACCAAAAGTAAACCAAAACATGTATAATTTTATTTTATTTTATTTTATTTTTTTGTGTTTTGTTTTGTTTTTTTTGGGGGGGGGTTCTTTTCGAACAAATTAATAATTTTAAATATTTTTTTGAATTGTCAAGATTCATTTTCTCCAATAATATCGGTTTACCAAGTTTCTGGAAGTAATAAATGATAATTTTAGTTTAAGGGAGTAATAAATGTTAATTTTGGAAAATTTACCTAGTTTAATTTATCGTTTCCGGAAGTAATAAATGTAAATTTTGGTAAATTTATTCTTTACCTTTCCGGAAGCAATCGTTCGGTCATATAATGATGTCTCCCCTAGATTTGGATAGCAAGTGCGTGAAAAAAAAATGACGTCTCTAATTTCGGCAATAGAGTGTAGAAGAACCAGATCTGCTAGCTGAGTGACAAATCTGCTTAAAATATTGAAAAAAAGAAAGAAACAAACAAAAGAATAGAAACTCTAGATGTTTCAGAAATTTGGAGGAATTTTTGACACCCCTAACAGAAAACTGAGAATAAAATATAAAAAAAACTCGTCATTTCTCATTTTGAAGTGAGTTGTTTATTTTCTGTATGGAATATACTTTCAAAATAAACTATTAAAGTTGTTTAAAAAAATAATACAAATATTATTTTTTAAAAAACAGTGTTTACAAAATGTTTACAAAATGCCGGCGTGCCTTCATGCAGACATTTTTTTACGTAATAAAATCAATAGAAGTTTACGAGTCCAATATTTTTCAATTTTTAAACTTTAAAAATCTATCAAAAATTTTCTATTGGTTCAATTTTTACGTTATTTTCAGGGTCAATATAAAATGTTATGCTCTTTCCAATGAACTAAATATAATATTTTAGACAAACTTTATCTTTTTCAAATTCACACCACCATTTTGAAATGTTTATTAAAATTTTAATAATTAATTCATGTGTCAAAGTTTTATATATCACAAATTGAAGATAAAAGATCAATAAAGAAAATATTCCACTTTAAAACAAAAAAAGAATAGTTTTTTTGAAATATACCTGTAAAGTCCAAAGTGTAAAACCCTTTTTTTTTAAACATGTTGATTTTTTTGTTAATGAAAGCTCATGTTATGCTTACATCGTCAAGTAAATACCAGACGCTGACGGCAAATTTTTCTATCTCATTGAATGTTTTCTTTTTTTAGACATAAAAAAAAATTAGTTGATGAAGAAGTATTAAAATATATCAATCAAAAACTCGTGTATTTCATTAAAAGAATTTTTTTAAAATCGATGAAGCGGATTTTTTGATCCAGGAGAAAAAACTTATAAGTGAATGTGCGTTTCTTTTTTAACTACGGAGGATGAAAAATACTAATTTTGGTTAACACACGCAATAAAAAAGAGACATTATTTATGCCCTTGGACGAAACCATACTTCATAAAGTTCATTTTAGCAGCAGCAGCTATTTAAAGCTTCACGCAAAACATGTTACAAAAATGCGATTTTCTAGAACCCTCGCTTTAAAAATTCCTTTTATTTAAAAAATACATGGAATTTAAAACATTAACAATAAAGTATGGAACTACCAATTTAATAATATTTTTTTAAGTAAGTGATTTTTTAGCATATATATATATATATATATATATATATATATATATATACATATATTTATAAGCAAGTCAAAATATATTGATTTTCTTTATATTTTTTAAAGAAACCCGCTTTAAATAAAGAAATATTGCATAATTTGCTATTAAACCTGTTATTTTTTTAAATTTCCTCCGTTAACTGAAAAAAATAGGGTTTGAATTATATTTTCAAGTAGTCATAAGCTTTTATTTTTTTAAATTTCCTCCTTTAACTGAAAAAAAATTAGGGTTTGAATTATATTTTCAAGTAGTCATAAGCTTCAAAAAATAGTAAGTTGAATTATTAAGGTTCTGATCATCATTTTTAATGGTCACTTTCTGATACACCTATAGAACCTCTCCCAAACATACTGACAATAATTTGGTTTCGTCCTTCCTTTCAGTGTTTCCAATAAGGGGGATTGATTTACTAGGAGTTGTATTAGGAGCTGGGCGCTTATTAAAATTATTTAATTGCTGAATTTTTTGCATTTTGGTAAAATTTGTTAGTTTGCTAGCGCTAAAAACTCACACAAAAAATTGAAGAAAAGACAAAATTAAAAAGAATGGTACTCATGCAGAATTTAACCCTCCATTCCCGCACCGGATTCCAATTAGTTCAGGGTTCGACCGGCAATCACCGGATCCAGCCAAGCGTTGTTCAAATGTTGAAACACTAAACCAGCATTTTTTTTTGCAGAATTAATTAATGATGGGAGTATTGTTTCCGTTTATTTTCTTAACATCTATTAATATCTATTTATATATTTGTACATTCTCTTGAAAAAAATCTAACTTTTCTCTACTTTCACCTAACTATTTATAGTGTTCATATAAACATTCATCTTTTCTTTTTATAATAAAAATTCTGTTTTCAAAAAGAAATGTTTACTGCCAACTTTCTTTTTAAAAAATGTTTTCCTGAAAAAAAAACAACAAAACTTTCACCTAACAACTTATGGTAAAAAATTCACCTTTTCTTGGGGAAAAAAACACAACTTTTATTGATAAAAAAAAATTGCAAACATAATAAAATAAATAAACAATACAAAATGCAATTTTTATGAGGAATGTGTTCCATTTTAACAAACTGAGCCACAGCAACGCATGGCCGGTACGGCTAGTATATATATATATATATATATATATATATATATATATATATATATATATATATATATATATATATATACACCTTACAGGTTTATAAACTTGTTTTAAAATTTGAATAAATTTTCAATATCCAGACTTTTAAAATATATATATATATATATAATCCATGAGCCCAAATACCTGAGGGAGTATCTATACACAGATGATGTTACAGCGTCTTAGCTTTGTACGGCAGCTAAGTCTCTCTCTCGGTTCAAAATGATGAGATCCAGCAACAAGCAAGAGCAAGATAGCCAGCAACAAATTAAACTGCAGACCAGCTTAATGCGGGTACTGGTCTTCCGCTTTATTGCTTTTTAAATCAGAGATTTGCTTCTCCTAGAAAGGTTGCCTTCACCACGGCTTACGGGAGCCCTCTCCACCCCAATACACATATACACACAAAGATACACGGTGCTAGTTGGCCGTTGACCCAGAAAAAGAGTTCATTCGCCCTTTGGACTATATATATATATATATATATATATATATATATATATATATATATATATATATATATATATAGTAGTGACATTTATGTACATATATATGTATAGTGACATTTATGTGCATATATATGTATATATATATATATATATATATATATATATATATATATATATATATATATATACGAGGCATGTATGAAAAGTTTTAAGACTCGTGTAGAAGAAGCCATGATTTTAGTATGTATTCTTTTCATTTTTTGAAATTCTATCATGTTTCTTCTTATTTTTTCCAGATTTTTTAATAAGCGCGAGTCAAGAATTTAGTGAAAAATGGAGAAAACAGAAAATCGTGCAGTCATAAAGTACCTTCATTTGAAAGGCATGACTGCCTCAGAAATTCATGAAGACATAGTGAGAACATTAGCAGAGAATGCTCCATCATATGCGACCATGACACGTTGAATCAGAGAATTCAAGCCTGGCAGAGACAGCATTGAAGATGATCCAAGGTTAGGAAGACCCCCATCTGCAACACCCAACGATAACCTTGACTTTGCCTTGCAGATGGTCATGGAAGATCGTAGAATATCATGCCGTCAGATAGCAGAGAGACTTGGGATATCCATTGAGCGACCAGACAAAATTTGGACCAAAGAACTGGAATTCTCTAAGGTTTCTTCAAGGTGGGTCCCGCCACGACAATGCACCAGCCCACACTTAAGTGGTTGCCATGGTAACGATTCATGATTGTGGATTCGAACTTGTCCCTCATCCACCTTATTCGCCAGACTTGGCCCCCTCCGACTTTCATCTGTTCCCTCAAATGAAAAAAACCTTGGCTTGTCGCCATTTTGCAAATGATGATGATGTTACCGCTGCAGTCGAGGAGTTTCTTGAGTCCCAAACAAAGGCATTCTTCTACACCGGGATAAAAGGGCTTCAGCACTGTTGGAGCAAGTGTTCAGACAATGAGGGAGGGGGGGCTATGGTGAAAAATTAATTATCAAAACTCTCATTCTTTTTAATTTTTCTGATGCTTCAAACTTTTCATACACCCCTCGTATATATATATATATATATATATATATATATATGTATATGTATATGTATATATATATATATATATATATATATATATATATATAATGAGCAGAGACCGAAGTGAGCATGATAGACGAGAAATTATAAATTATATCATTTCTCTCTGTGTAATATTAAATTATATGGTTTCTCTCTGTGTCATATTGAATTTAGGTAAATATAGCATTGGAAAACTTACACTGTAAAATGATGAAGGGATATGACACAGATAAACACGGCACAAGGGGGGGGGGTAAATAAGAAAAAAAATAGATCAGACGAAAAATAAAGATGAAAATCCCACAACGAGTCTATCAATATTTTGGATAAATTACCTAAAAAGAAATTATATATATTAAAAGGAAAATATATGTAGATACGGATTCTGCTAAACTAAGGAACCCCATAACCCAAATATTTTCATATTTTTAGTCGATTCCATAAGAGTACTCGTAAAAAATAGGAGGAAAAAAACAATTATTTCAGAATTTGTTGTCGAAATAAATTGTGTTTATATGGGGAGGGTTAAAAACAATAATCTCTTAATCATACAACATTCCTTAGTACGAGTTGCAACTGTTTTCCTTTAAAAATATCCATTATTTTACAACTAATACTAAGTTTGGGTTACAACATGCCCAAATCCTGCTTCAACATTAACTTGACGTCCGGACGATAAAGGCACATGATTTAACACCATACGCCACACCATATAAATAATCTATAGTCGCATTCATCCAAAAGGTACAAAAGTTTATATCTAAAATTTAATATATATATATATATATTTTTTTTAATTTAGGCTTATGAGAAGATGAAAAATACTGGGTGAAACCGGATATTTAATTATTGAATACTGTTTAATTAGTACTTGTTAGCATTGGACTTGAACAGGATTATGTAGCTAGGTACTGGGATGGTCCAAGTGCAATATTTTTAGATAGACACAAATTTTTACAACGAAATTTGATGTTCAGATAAATGAATATCTGGATATGACCGATAATCTGAGATTGATAAAAATAGAATAAAAGTAGTGACGTAACAACGGATGTTTTTTAATCCTCTGTTGTTACGCAATTACTTTGTTATAATTTCAACAGTCCCAGAGTATCGTTTATACTGCTGTGAACTAAAAACGTTAGGAAAAAAACAAGATTATTGGAAAAGGAACGGTAGAATAACTGATTACTGGAGAATATATGTCAGACAGTCAGATTACCAGAAAATCGACCAAAAAATATATTATAGCGGAAAAGGACTGCGGCTTTCACCCATCTTAGAGAAGATATTGGCTTTCTCTCTTCCTTGAAAATTATATGTATGTACAATCAAAATAAAACTATATTTAATGTGTAGGTTTAAGTTTTACTTATAATCAATCAGCTTTAATGACAAAATAAAAAAAACGACAACGCAAATTCCACGATGTAAAGAGAAAATATCCCGATTGTGTGTTCCATCTCTTCACTGAGATGGAACACACAATCGGGGGGAAAAATGTCTTACACCAAGATAATCAAGATAATTACATATGAATTAGTTATAATCAAGATTGTAATGCAAGAATACTTGACTTCCGGGATGACGATTGCAAACAAGATCTTGCCCCAACTGGTTAATTATCTTCCTCTAAAATAACAGAAAAAAAAAATGCCCTCGTTTCTTTTTCAATGTAAAGAAAGTTTATTTGTCCATTTGACTATGTCTCATTTTCCAGCTCAATGTACAGCAGTAACCGGAAGTTAAAACGCACATCAATATTTTATTATTACTTAATTCTAGTCGCTTATGGCCTTAAAATTTGTAATGCCGAACACTTGAAAGACTTTTTTTTAATTACATTTTCACTCCAAACAAGGCACATTGCCACTTTGGTGTAGGGGTCTACTATAAGGGGCAGCAACTACTGGGGCACTATGTTTGGATTTGGGCAGCAAGATTTCGGTTCACGTTGCACTTGAACTTCTGCATGTCAGTACAGTTAGGGAAGCAGGAACCTGGAATGGAATTCTAGAGTCTAGCGGTTCTGGGGAAGAAACTACTGGTGTAGAAAGATCCTTTATATCTAGGGATCTCTACTGTGCGGGGGTGGGATTTAGCTGTCTGTCGGGTTTGTCGAGGGTGTATACGTCGTGGGGGCACAAGTGTGTGAAGTTCGTCAGAGAATTCACCATTAAAATACTTGTAGAACAGGCAGAGGGATGCAACGTTTCGTCGACGGGACAGAGGGTGAAGCTTAGATGCCAGTTCAGGGCCTATCAGATTGGCGACTCTTTTTTTAACGTTGTCTAGGAGCGAGAGACTAGTAGCAGATGCACCAGCCTAAATGTGACAACAATACTCCATACATGGGCGAATGGTGGTCTTATAGAGGTACAGGATACTTTCAGGTGTCAGTAGTTTTCTAGCACGGTAGAGAGAGCCTACATTTTTCGCAGCGGCCCTGGCTTGCCCTATCTCTGAATACCCTTTATGTAAAATTTCAAATGTTTAGACCAGAAATTGTCAGAGTAATTTGATAGAGACTGCAGAGGTCAATTTTTTTTTTTAATTTGACCCCTATTATGGCCCCTTAACATTTATTGTTTTGAACTCAAATTAAGTTATTAAGATAGATCCATGTCCACGGAACCTATATCTAAAATTTCAAGTGTTTAGACCCAAAATTCTCGGAGGAGTTTAGTAGAGTTCTCAAAGGTCAAATCGTTGAACTTTGACCCCTTAACAGCCAAATTTCTGGTCGAAAATGGATTACAAAGATTTTCTCAAATCGTTATATCAAATTTCGAGTCTGTAGACTGAAAATTGACAGAGATATTGTGTAGAGAAATGTACACAGACAGACATACACCCACACAAACACACGGACAGACACACAGGCACATTTACAGACACGTTCACTTTTATAGATATACTAGCATTTCAGCCCGGCGTTGCCCGGGTGTTTTGAGGTGTATGTTGTGCAAAAAAAATGTCATTTTTTTTAAATTTGACCATAATTATTACCCTTTAACATTTAGTGTTTTGGGCTCAAATCAAGTTATAACGTTAGATCCACGTCCAAGGAACCTATATCTAAAATTTCAAGTGTTTAGACCCAAAATTAGTGGAGGAGTTTGGTAGAGTTCTCAAAGGTCAAATCGTTGAATTTTTATCCCATAACAACCAAATTTCTGGCCGAAACCCGATTACAAAAGATTTCCCAGATCTCAGTACTCCCTGTATATCAAATTTCGAGTCCGTAGACTGCAAATTGACAGAGTTATTGCGTAGGAAAATGTACACACACACAAACACACAAACACACACAGAGACACACAAACACACACACACACGTTCATATATAGATAGATAGATAGATAGATAGATAGATAGATAGATAGATAGATAGATTGTTAAATGGAGACCATTTCATTTTCTTGCATTCGATTAAGATGTAACAAGGACCGGATTTTTAAAACTAGCGGAGAAACTTCGCCAAAAGTCACTGAAAAAATATGCTGCATCTGTTTTTCAATATTATTCATATAAATTCATAGAATTAAGTCAACAGATCAAAATAAAAACTGTTACTGTTATATTATTATTCAGAGTGAAGGATGTTTCCGAATTCATTCATGACGGCAGTGTGACGTATCGTGCGTGTTCTTGCTTGCTCTCACCACTTAAAATGGTTTCGTTCAGATGCTATAGAACCGTTTTAACTCGCTAACTGTTGTGTTACGGGACGGATGCGTGAGACTCTTGTTGATTTCGGCGTATGAGGTCCGCCACAACAACTAAGCAGTCCACACGTAACCCTTTATGGAAATGAAGCTTAGAGTAAAACTATCCACATTTTTTGCACAACTGTTAATCTCAGTCGGTGTAATGGCTGGCACAAGACAGAGCAGAGAGTGGATCTCAGGTTTTACATCGTAGGTTTTTTCTTCTCCTAGATGCATTGCTTAAGGAAGACTGGGTGTGCATCTCTTACAGCAGATTAAACGCACCCCCAGATACCAACCTAGGAATTAATTATGTCCTGGCGCAGTGTTCTTAAATTGTCGCTCAACTGGTACTGACCAGGCTCACCGTTGCTTAACTCCAGTGATCTAGCGAGAGCCAGTGTGTCAACTTGATTATGCCATATATATTATGCATTTAACCCATTTTAAACCAGATAACACACTAATGTGAACATATTCATGCTAGTTTTGTCAGGATTATTGCTTCTTGGCTGCATTATGACACTATGGAAACAAGTGTTTTTTGATGAAACCATCACTAGAAGATTGCTTTACTAAAGGACACTATACATCCAGTCTTTTGTTATATGGTAAACCGCTGGAATATTAAAGAGAAGCTAATTGGTGCTAACTCTGACCCAAGGGTGAACTGAATCTATGCAAGACATGGGCATTCAAGGAGGATGTATTAAAATGAAAATTTAGAAATAGTATATATTCATATCAATGAATAACTTTATTTTTAATAATTTGCAGTAACATCTGTGAAACTAGATTGTGTTGTATATACAAAATGAATTAAAAATGAAAGCTAAACCGCGTAAATAAGATGAAGTATTCCCTATTGGAAATATAAATATAAAATAAAATAATTAACATTAAAAGGTTTAAGTCTATTTGAATGTTCGTCTCTTATAAAAAAAAATATACATATTGCATATACACACACACACACACACACACACACATATATATATAGAGAGAGAGATAGATAGATAGATAGACAGACAGATAGATAGATAGATAGATAGATAGATAGATAGATAGATAGATAGATATTATGTGTTTGCAAAGTAACGGGTCTTGTGTTAAAATCAAATTATATTTGTTCCTATATGATTTTCATTTAAAATGCAATGTTGTTGGAAGTATTTTATTAATCATACGCATTTATGCACTACTCCTTATGAACTTAAAAATGCCATTTTTTTCAGAAAACGTAAGATGAAGTCCCTCCCACCACAAAATATTTTCATACACCCGGGCTGACTAGGGTAGCCTCTGATCTTTCATATCTAATATTCATCCTATACTATGTTTATAAAGTATATGCCATATACAGAACTCGACTAAACTGATTGTTTTATCGTAGATGTCTTTATACATTCAAAAAAAAATCAACCAATTACTAAACCGCAAACTTCATAAATCCATGTACGAATAGAAGCCACTTTTTTAAATTTCTATCCGCAAAGTAGAAATTTGATATCCAAACAGCATTTCTGACTGTTATAAACAATTGGCAAAAAAAAAAAAAAAAATGCGAGAGTTCAATGTTCGATATATAATTTTTCGAGTAGTTGAACAGAAGTGTGTATCTTATGCAAATAACAACTAGAATCCTGAACAGATGCTTGATTTCCATCTCAACAATTATCAATTGCCCGTAGCTGATTTCCTCATAATCTGAAATAGCTAAACATTCTGCGAAAGAATTTGCCTTTAATTTCCACCTTTTACTATCAAGTAGCCTTTCTTTCTCTAGAATTTCTCCTGACAGCCGTATATTTTTCTCGGATGTTGTCATACTTATCAAGAGCCCAAACGGCAAAACAATTGGCCTTCAAGCAATCCGATTATAGCGCCTTAAAAGCTGGAATTGGAACTAGCATTCATCTCACAGACTGTTTAATTGTTGTTTGAAGGTGAATAGTTACGACCACCTTAGAAAACTTTCTCTTCAGTATTTAAAAATGCTGGGTGTTCGTCCTTGGTATCTCAGCATAGACCAATCAGTCTCCAATGCATCATTAGTAAGTTACTTTAAT
The DNA here is from genome assembly GCF_053919585.1 of Euprymna scolopes. Taxonomy (NCBI): domain Eukaryota; kingdom Metazoa; phylum Mollusca; class Cephalopoda; order Sepiida; family Sepiolidae; genus Euprymna; species Euprymna scolopes. Next base: position 106,796,315 of record NC_136490.1, read on the forward strand.
CTGTGATAAATCAAGAAATGTTCAATCACTTCATTCAAGCAAACTTGTTCAATAAAAAACAATATGGATTTTATCCGGCATGATCAACAGTTGAGTTGCTGATTGTAATATCACCCAAATCAATGAATCAATTAATGCTGGCAGTAGCTATTGACATATCAAAGTCCTTTAGTAGGATTTGACATAAAGGTCTACGTCACAAGCTTTCTAGCTACAGAATATCAGGGCATGTTCGCTCAACAATCAAACCTCGCTCTCTAATACGTTTGAGAAGTTTGAAACACAATGTATCAACGCAGGCGTGCCTTGTTGATACATTTTGGACGCTTTCTAATTTTGCAAATAACATTCTAAAATCATTTATCAACATTAATGCATATGATGTAATCATTTATAATACAACTTCGAAAGGCAGTAATGATCAAAATCTTTCTGTTTCTCTCCTCTCCGACCAGGAACGCGTGATGCACTGCGATGAAAAGACGGTTGATTACTTTTAATGCATCAAAAACCAATTTTATATTCTTTAAACAATCAACTTTTGACTCCTCACGTTGCACCACTTGAAAGGAATGTTTTTAAAGCCCACTGCTTTGATAAACTTCTGGGGCTTCCCTTTACTTCAGTAGTGAGATGGACGATTTACATCAAATTCATTGTTAAAATCACTGGAAAATGATGTAATAATGATATTGCCCGAAATACTATATAATTTCTGACGCAATCATCTAATTATATAAGAGTCACATTCGTCTTAAGGCCGAGTACTATTTCACATCAAAGGAGATGTACTCATAGAACTCTTTTCTACTTTGGCAGGATATAGCAACAAAACGAGTTCAATAGTGATTGTCTGCGTTGGCTTTTCTTTACAAGCTCTTTCTCACATAAGAAATGTTGCTTTCTCTGCTAAATCGCTATTTTATGGTGAGTGATCGGCGTACCTTCAATCTATGGCTTTTCCTATTAAGCATTAACATTCACACCCACTTTGTCAACTACTGTCGATAATTTTCTTTTCATCATCTTTGAGCAAAAGTTTGTTTTTCCTAAAAGCTGCTTGTCTGTGGAAAACAGTACTATGAGACTACTTCTAAATTGACTACAAAACTGAAGTTTTTACGTCTAATTCTTGTTTGGTCGTCTTCTAAAATGATTAGTTTCTGACCAGTTACAATCATCGTTCCAAATTCCCTTGATGTTTCGCCTGTCAAACTCACAGACGCTTGTTTTCGAATATAATTTGGCCTTAATAAGCTGTGACTCATGTGAACAATATATATATATATATATATATATATATATATATTATTTCTACGTTCTAAATGACGTAATTGTAAACATATTATAAGGTATTTACAGCTGCGCTTCCAATTTTCGGATTTTAATCTTGTCAAACGTACATTATCTCCTTTTGATGGATTGATTTTTGATATTTTTTCTGATGAGTTAAGGGCACAATAGATTCACTGATTGATATAATAATTAAGTGATTGAGTTTGTGCTACGAAACAGATTCTGTCAAGAATTGTAAATGTCAATTGAATTAAAAGAATAATTTGTAAGATGGTCAACAACATTAATTTGGAATATAGACTTCTGTCATTCATTCATTATATTGATGTGTAATTACATTGAGCTTCTTAAATAAGTATTGGTATATATTATAGGGAAATGAAGAATATTTCCACAGAAATATATATGTATGTATATATATGTATATATGTGTGTTTGGGGGTGTTATGTAATGGGTGGTATTAAGATGACGTATGTATTATTCTTTGTTGTTGACTGTTCGTATTAGTCTTAGTGTGTTCATGTGTGTGATCATGTTGTTGGATGCTAGATATTATATACATTCATTGTGAGTGTTAATATTGTGGGCAGATGGAGACATTGGTGAAGTATAGAGACAGGGTACATATAAAGAGAGGAGCACCAAGCCTATAATTCAACTAGAAGAGATTGTTGAATATCTTGATAGATAGACTGAGAGATAGTGTGTTTGATATTTACGTTGACAGTTGTACATGTAATATAAACACGTTACATTTCTCGTTGTAATGATGAACACAGAAAGAGAGCAGTCATAAAAAACATGATCATTTATTCTTCGACCGGTCGGATATGATTTTGTATTTCAGGGATTCAAAATTGTTACATGGTTATCTCTAAACCCTCTCGCTTCCAGTGGGAGCCTTGACTCTAACCGAGAATCTGTCTGGACTTCTCTGCTTCTCTGGTCTGACTCCTTTCGCTTCTTCTAACTGACTGATTCTCATTCTGACTTATCTAACTAACTTCATAACTTATGACGCCACTGCATGACCAAGCACGTGCCTCTCAGAAAACATGGCATGACATGCCCCCGTGTTTAAGCATGCATTGTTATTCACATGTTTCTTACAAAACTGACCCTCTGGCCTAATTTTCGTAACCCACTTTACAAATAAGATTTTCCATTGTCCGTTTTTAAATTCATTATTTTAATTTTTATTTTTATAACAGAAATAAAATTCATCATTACATACCTTTTTCAATAAACAGATATCTAACTATTTTGTGTGAGCTAAACAATGGCAAGTCGACATTCCTTATTTTCAATAACATTCTGTATATATTTTAACTAATGATTGGAATTCTCAATTCCAAATCTAGCTTCGCAACTTCGAATCCTTGACTATCCTATTTCATATTTACTCACTTACAAGAACAGGCTGGTGTTCTTGTAACATATACACTTGTGCCCGATATTATTCATACCCCTCGGATCTTTGAGATTTCTATAAGATTATTGCTCAAACCAGAAGGTAGACAATATTAAAGGGATTTCAAACAATAAATCAAGCATAAGCATTTAATTTAAGCTCAACAAATAAATAAATTATGCAAGTTTGAAACATTATACAAAGAAAAACAATAATGGCACTAGTTCAAAATTATTCATACCTCTCTTACTAATAGTCAATAGCATGCCCTTTATTCTTAATAACTGCCTGTGACCGTTTTGGATATTTATCAACAAGGTTTTTACAAGCATCAACACTGATTTTTGACCATTCTTCAATGCAGTAGTTCTCCAAATCCCTCAAATTTCTAGGTTTCCGCTTTTTAACCTCAGTTTTCAATATGTGCCAGAGGTTTTCGATAGGGTTCAGGTCGGGACTCTGGCTAGGCCATTCCAAAACATTAATTTGATCATCCTCAAACCATTTCTTGACTATTTTGGCAGTATGTTTTGGATCATTATCCTGTTGAAGGACCCAGTTTGGTCCTAAATGGAGCTTCTCCGCATCCTGTCTAATGTTTTTTCTGGAGTATCTCCAAATATTGCTCCTTCTTCATGGTTCCATCTATCTTGACCAAACTACCTGGACCACTAGCCGAAAAGGAGCCCCAAAACATTAGGCTACCACCACCATGTTTCACCGTGGGTATGGTGTTCTTTGGGTTGTAAGCTTCTCCTTTCTTCCTCCAAACGTAGGAAGCATCCATATGGCCAAACAATTCAATTTTTGTTTCGTGAGTCCACAAAATACTTGAGAAAACGGACTCTGGAGAATTCACATGGTTCCTAGTAAACTTTAGACGTGCTGCAAGGTGTTTTCCGGTGTGCAATGGAGTCCTTCTTGGTCTTCTTCCTTTCAGACCATTTTCATGCAGAGTCCTTTGCAATGTTTGCCTTGATATTTTTATGCAAGAAGACTCCAGATTTTCTAAAATGTCCTTAGTAGTGGTGGTTGGATTTGCATTAACACTTCTTACAATATTCCTGGTGGCTCTAGCAGACAGTTTCCTTTTCCTTCCTCTACCAATCAAGTTGTTTGTTGTGTGGTGGCTCTGGAATTTTTTGATGATGCTCTGTACTGTTGCTGTAGGGACCTCAAATTTCTTGGAAATTGACTTTTAACCTAAACCATCCTTATGTGAATTCGCAATTTTAGTCCTAAGATCATTACTAAGCTATTTTTTCTTCCCCATTCTAATAATTTTTATTCTTTTATTGGTTTTCAGTTGATATCATTTTAATTTCTGAAAAATGCAAAAACCGGAATGAAATTAATCAAAGGTTGTATAAAAGCATTCAAAATAAGAATCAAACAGGAAACAAACAGTCAGAAACTCGATTAATACTGAAAATATAAGGGGGTATGATTATTTTTGAACATTGCAGATTTTATAAATAGCTGTATATTTCTTTTATTACAAGTATCCCGAGATTTTAAGATGACGAAAATGATCAGAAGAGGTTTATTAAGAATATGTATCAATATGGACGTAAACAATAAATTCTAACAAAGTTACACCTAATAAACTCAATTTTCAAGGGGGGGTATGAATAATATCGGGCACAACTGTATATATATATATATATATATATATATATATATATATATATATATATATATATATATATAGTGTTATAATGGAATAATTCCAGAGGAAATCCGGGTATGAGAGCTCAATGTGGTAAACAGAGCAATAAGATAAAAAATATAACACGGAAATTACATAATTGTCGATGCTAATAAGATAAAAAAATATATTAATTATGTAATTTCCGTGTTATATTTTTTATTATATATATATATATATATATATATATATATATATATATATATATATATATATATATATATATATATTGCATCTGTAAGAGGTTGTGCGTATAGAGTAAGGTAATATCACACCATTTCGGCTTTGGCAATTAGATAACTTTTTAAAACCTTTAGATATATTCAAGTAGGATTGTCTACAAAGTAAATGTGGTATGATGGCTGATGCTTAAGTGGGAGCGATGCACAAATTATGCAACGATTGAAGTAGACATTGTTGAGGGATTGAGTCTAAATGCAATTACGAGTAAATTGTAAACCAAAGCATCGAAACCCCTTTTCACAGATTTTCGAATGTGTGTGTGTGTGTGTGTGTGCGTGTGTGTGTGTGTGTGTGTGTGTGTGTGTGTGTGTGTGTGTGTGTGTGTGCGGCGTGAAAGCTGGCAAGTAAAAAATAACCTTAGAGCAAAATATAACGATAGTGGAACATGCAGATAGATCGTGAGACAAAATGTGAATCTGATTGAAAGATAGAAAGTCCACATTGGCAGACGTATACGCAATAAATGTATAGAAAGGGAACGAAACATGTAGACATTCAACTAGATAAATAAATATATAGACATGTCAACCATAAACAAACAATATATCATCGGCGGTTCGCCCTCCCTTTTAAAGAAAATCATGTCGGGTTTGGATGTTTGCGACATGACAAAAATATCTCCGAAGGAAAATTCATTGCATTTGTCGACAGTCTCTTAATATTTCGTCCCGTGTCTGAAATAACGAAATCCAGCAGAATGTCGACAATGTTACGAATGAACGTCATTGCTATTAGGCCTATGTTTACCTCCCGCGTACGATGCGCGTCGAAATGCTTATGGGAAGAAATATTATAAACGTTGTGAATTTTCTTTTGTTGTATACTATCAACTATATTCATTTTTTCTGGTTTGAATATTTTCCTCTGTACTTCCATCACACGTGTTATATACCAACTGTATTAGTGACGTGGAAAAACACAACAAGACTTTATCAAAAAATAAAGATAGGAAATTTGCGCCATTATCGTCATAATAACCTGCTGAGGTAATTACATTTTTCGTATCTACGTTATCAAATACTAGCAGAGAGACACGCTGTTGCCCAGGATTGAATGATGATCAACGAATATTTCACATTTCTATATTTTTATTGTCATCGAAATCCGTGAAATCGCCCGGGAGGACGTTTCACATGCCTCCATGTGGTAACTTAGTCCAAAATATATGTTGTTCTACATTGCCCTCTAGAGAACCTACTGTTCCTTTATAAAATTATTTTATGACACTATTCAAGTCTCCATGAAGAAGTTTTTCTCACGTGAACCCCCCAAATATTTTTTCAGTCACCCTTCACAATCACAGACCTCGGCATGTGGTTAGGTCTGTAGTCAATAAGCTTAGCTTTCAAAATCATATGAGATTTACCTACTTCTAACTCACATTTTTCGAGCTAGCGCACCATTTTTGTAAAAAGAAAATCACGAAAAATGCTCCTTAATTTATAACAAAAATGTTTGTGGCGATCAGAAAAAAGCCATATTTCAAATTTCACTTAGCCAAGACACAAAATAAAGCATTCAAGCAAAAGAGTATTATATGTAAATGAATTTAGCAAATATGACTAGACCAAAAATCCTTATTTGTTGAGATTTTCCATGCCAGCATGCGCATTTTCACCTGTGACAATTTTTTGTCAGCTTTTTCTAAATTTGACACTCTTTTAGATTTAAAGGCCCATAGAGTCTCTAATGCATATTTGATGTGTGAAATATTAGTCATTTCAATACAACATACCCTTCACTGATCAGAAAACACCAGTTTTATCAAAATCTGATGCAAACAGGAAAAGTTACAACTAATTTTGTAGAGAAAGTTGCTTTTGAAGCCGAAACATTTTTTAGAGAAATTAAATCGCAGGCTCTAAATAAGTCTAAATAAAAAATCCAGCTGATAGAAAAGTTTCTTATCGGTATTTATGAAAAATATGTATTCATGACAATATGTATTTATGACAATATGTATTTATGACAATATGTATTTATGAAAATATGTATTTATGACAATATGTATTTATGAAAATATGTATTTATGAAAATATGTATTTATGAAAATATGTAGTTATGCAAATATGTATTTATGACAATATGTATTTATGACAATATGTATTTATGACAATATGTATTTATGACAATATTTATTTATGACAATATGTATAAACCATTTTTTTTATTAGTATTGAAATTCAGACAACACATTAATTTATCCTCCAAGTCAAATTTTCAAACTTTCTGAAAAGATGCACTGTTCATGGTGTGTATGCTAGGAAAATGTTGGAAACCCCATGAATTATGTCCCAAACAATGTAGCCAAAGAATTCTCACAGTTTATACTACATAGACATATTCTACATTTGTTATAATAATGACGTTAGATTGTTTTACTACATTGAACACAAGAGTTGAATTGATGTTCCTTTTACATGATGTTGTTGTTGTGGTACAACCTTATCAAAAAGCCATTTTGATTGGTAGTTCACATTCAAATGTCGTATACAGTTCAATGGGGTCAATTAAGTGGCACTTACAACACTGGTTCTTTGGCCAGAGAGATAAACTGATTGTGAAATGGGTTGGCGAGGACAACTACAACCAGAAATCTGTTCATCATATCCAGAAACTCAGTAAAAACTTAAATCATGCTGTACTGGCTTCAAAATCGAAGCATATCATGCAACAGTATAACATTGCCTTAGGGATGAGATTGTCATACACTGCTTGATTAACGGTTTTTCTGTGGAAAGTGACTTATTTTGTTTGCCATCTGTATGATCGTACATGTAATTTCTGAGTATAATAATCAGTAAATCTTCCCGCCTCTTTAAAAAGGATCTTATTTCCAATTTCAATTGTAGGTTCCAAGCAAAAACAAGCAGTATAAGGAATATGGTTTTATTATGTTCGGGAAAACGGTCAAAGTATTAATTTTCAATTTAACGATCTAACACGCTTTGCAAATGTTAGACTATCTCTAAAACTAGACCAGATTTCATATTTTGGACAGTTTTTTTTAATTCCCCATAAAATTTTGACCCAGAAAAATTGTATGACAATCTATATACCCTTACTTTGAAAGATGATCTAAATTGGCCTCCACGAGAAAAAAACTTTTTCATGGAGACTTGCATAGTGTCTTATATGAACTTATTTCCAGTTAACGAAAAAAAAAACATTAAGAAATTTACATGCGGGGTTTGAACCTACATACCATGTCATGCAAAAAAATATATTTTTTAACACGTACATTTTCAAGTATTATACAATTCATTGCAGTTAATGAAAAAAATGTGAGAATTTGCGTACGAAGTTTTAACTTACAGACCACGTCATGCAAAAAAACAAAAAAAAACACGCTATCAACTTACCCATAGTAGAACTTTCACGGCTTCTTTTCCTATCATTGTTGCTAAGCCACAACATAGAACATTGCTTTACCGATGAGAGATAAATTAAAATAACGGTTTGGATTATCAATTATCGGTAATTATCGAGGGTATTCTGAGACAAAACTTGACTAAGATCACTCCCAGACATATACACTAAAGTTCTGAACATTTTAAAGAAAATCTGTTCAGTCGTTTTGGAATCTATAAAGAATAAGCTCTCTCAGACTAAGTTGCATTTATATAATTGTAGAGATCATATACATTTCAAAATTTGAATTGTTTCATCAGTAAAAGAATATTTCCGACTTAACCCATGTGTGATACAATATTTTTACGAAACCGAGTTTGGCCGATGGTCTCGTGATCACCACATGCTTCAACTGGTCTTACTCGGTTGTCTTCCACGCCCACACTGCTTTATGATCCGTAGAAAGAAGAGATGAGTGCGATCACGTCGATGAAGGTTGAATTTGTTGTTGCAGGGAAGAAAAGTTGCCAAGCAATCAAAAGAAAATGTGAGAAAGCGCTTGTTATAAACAATAACTACGTTTATTAACACAATCTTCAACAAACACCGCGGAATGGGAGTGATTGTTGTTGACTGGCGGAATAAAGTTTTTTTTAGAAAATCTTGACTGCAATTGAACAGTACTCTATACTTCCCCTTAGTTCTATCTATCTGTTTTGCAAGAGACTATCAAGATATGCTCTTACGTCAGGATGGTAGTGGGGAAGGTTCCCATCATGCTGGAAGTGCCATTCTTTATTCCTAACAATATTTTGGGAGCGTATCATAGTGTATTTCTGTAGCAAGTTGAGGTAATTTAAAGGTTGTATACATTTGATTTGGACACCCTATATAATAATCGATAGTGTCAATACACAATTGGTTATAATATTATACTCAATATATTTTAGTAGCTAGACCGTTAATTCCGCTAAAATATATTTTAATTTATGCAAAATCTGTATTAATTATTACAGACTTAATACTCTATCAGTGATTGAAATCGAAAATGTTCCTAATAAGTTCAATTAGTAGGCTGGCACATCTTCTTTCAATTGTTGCTTTCAACTCATTCATTGTACCTCGTTTACCCTATGTTTAACATCGCCCAGCCCCGCCCACAAAAAGAGAGAAATCCGTGGCACGGGGATCAAATCAACGTCAATAATGAAGAATGCAGTGGCAACTTATTTGGTTCTTTAAGCAGCGACAAAAAATGAATCGACTCGATTTTTCGCTTAGGGTATCCTCTATTTATTGTCCGGAATCCTTGAATAATCAGTTCCTGATTGGTCAGCTAATGGAGATTGTCAGGTAATGGTTATCGTCGTAACAATCATCCTGTTTAGCCATTGATTGGCTGTAGATAGTCGGTCAATCAGTTGCAGTCATTGTGAGAGGCTATACGGATCAATTCTCTGATTAGTTGATGAATGATGTGTAGCCGCCCAGTCCTACAATTTTAATTTAAAAAAAAATCAGATGACGATTGCTCTTTCGTATTATTTGGATTCTTAAGACCACGATTCTGGTCTTGAATGTTATTGGCTCAACGTTTCGGTTTATCTAACTTCCTCTCATGATCAGTTAAATCTTCCTAGACTCAGAAATCTTCTTTTTTCTTTTTCGAATGCGGCAATCTGCACGGAATTTCGAACGGAACCTTTTATTTTATCCACAGATGTAACATGCTTTAGTTCCGCGATCCACTTCAAATTCTACCTTTATTTATTGTGTTGTTGGGTAGCCCGCACTGAGGATTGAACCTTCCACCTCCAGAAATGTAACTTTCACAATTTCATTTACCAAGGTGCCATGGATCCTTACATAGACTGACGTGTTTAAGATACATTTCTATACTAAAGATAATCCGAAGAACCAGTAGTCCAAAGAATCCTTACAGGCAAATTTAAATAAATGTATTCCAAAAAATTAATACGTTTTATTGGTTTTAAAAATGTTTGCCTTACGCTTAGAAGACTGATATATTTTAAAGAATTAAATAACTAAAATTTTAAATAAATAGAGACATGACACATTTCATTCAAGAATATGCATGTCAGTGATAATTATGTTTACGAAAGGTTAAAGTCTCATATATTTTTATTAATCGTACAACACTTAACAGATAATTATTTATTCAGAAACAATGTTACAAATAGGGCTAAGACAACAGCATATTCTTTTCATTTTTTTTTGACACCCAGGTGTGTATCCGTTGAGATCTTATATCTTATCGAGTAACGTAGTCCTCGGTGTATTAACTGTGTCTTACTGTGTCGGATATATACTTGAGAGTCAAAACAATGATAAGAATATTCTGTTGTCATAAGCCTAGTTATAATCAATAAAATTCGATCATACAGATTGATATAGAAAACATCCTATGATTTCAAGATGTTTACCTATAGTTACTACAATTTATGTTACTTTTTTCCGAAAACAAAACATCATCAAGTAATGTACGGTAAAATCACGTTGACACACTGGTTCTCGCCAGGTCGCCGAAGTTAAGCAACGTTGAGCCTGACCAGTATCAGATGGGTGACCATTTGAGAAGGCGAGGGACTGAATGTACCGCGAGGTAAAATACCACGTGTATGGAGACGGTGATTGAGGCTGAAGGCGGTTACATTGAATAGATGTCAGCTCTTCTACATCATCCAATTATTTGAACTGATTTTTTCAATAAAAGTGTAAAAAATAAAGCTTTAGGGTGACAATTTTATCGTTCTACTCTATACATCAGAATGGATCTTTTTTCTTTTTCTTCTTCTTCTTCTTCTTCTTCTTCTTCTTCTTATTATTATTATTATTATTATTATTATTATTATTATTATTATTAGTAGTAGTAGTAGTAGTAGTAGTAGTAGTTTTTAATTTTATGATTATTCTATTGTTTATATTTTTGGTTTCTTTTCTTTGAGTAACTATACAATAGTCAAGGCAGCTGCATCATTCCGAAATTTTGTCTTTTAGATTTATAGAAGTCAAAAAGTTTTTTCTTTTTTTTTTTTTTTTAATATTAGACTCACTATGTGTCTTTAATTTATCTTACATTAAAAAATAGAAATTCAATTTTTATTTTTTATGTGTTTATATCCATTAATCTTTTTTTCTGTCTATTTTCGTATGAAACACAAATAAATATATACGTTGGGGGGGTTAGAGGAAAGACAACATTATAACGTGTTATTCACTAACAAGAAGTTCCTAGGTGCCTCGTCAACACTTTATCTTACACAAAATAAAAAAAAAATAAACACTCTGGCCTGGATATTAAGCGGCGGAAAGTTGACAGAGATTCTAGAACTTCACACTTCTTTCAGTCACCATAGCAACTATTTATTCTTATTTAAAATTTTTAATGTTAGTTTTCATATTCTTATTTCATTCCTTTTATTTTATTTATTTAACTTATTTTTTTACTAAGACTCAGAGTACTCGACGATAAGGATTAATGAAATGGGTAGATAGCCGATTTAATGGTGAAGCCTATTATGTGATTATTGACGAGGATTAATGAAATAAAAAAATGTTTGATTACATATTGGAATAGTTTATTTCTATTATTTATTGTTGTTCTATTTTTTTAAGCCAATATTGTAGTCCCCATTGAAACTCTACCGTCAGAACAGTTTCTTTTTTATCTTTGAAAAAGATTCTACACACGAAAATACCGCCTTAAGTATATTTACAAGACAGAAAGTTAATTTATATAGAAACACGATGTCTTGCTGTGATTGTCTTACGTATAAGCAAAAGAGATCTGAGTTTATATCAGCATATATTACGAAAATAATAGTATAATAAAGAAGGACTAGCAATGACTCTTATGTGAGAAACTTATTTTTTTATTAAGTATTTTCTCTATTATATAATTTGATGGATTTTTTTTTTATCTTCTAATAATTAAACATAGTTTTTCCAATCGTCCAATTTAAATTAAATGTGGAGGATTAGTTCGCTAACTAAAGCCTGTGGTATTCTATTAGAACTCATAGTTTGAAAAATGTCTTTAAAGTGGGGGTTTTGCTTTAAGTATATTGTGTGATGATGATAAATTAGTTGTTTGTAGAAAAATCAAACAAAACGGTCAAGGGGGATAATGCAGCTTTTGAATATAGTATGATAATCTTAGTGTTTGAAGAGTTGCCTCCCTTATGCTAAATTATTTTGGTGTTTTCTTCTGGTTGGTCACTTGCTAATTATTTACCAAGTTCATAGATGTATAATATTTCGGAATAGGATGTGTGAGAACTGTTGTACTAAACAAAAACACACTAGTTTATTTATTTATTTATTTATTTATTTATTTATTTTGTACAGCAAAGGATTATTTTTCCCGCTTGAATAAAGGGTGTTTTTAGAAGCGGTGAACTTAAAACTAAAATAAACCACAGAAAATAATATTTTTATAATACAAATATATGATTTATTCCAAAGGCTAATTTTAGGTGTTTATAATTTAAATACAATTGCGGGCATATGTCACTCGAGGCTCGTGCGTATATGGTGTAATCTAGGGTTATAGTTTTCACAAAATCTACGCATAAAATTAATTTATATTTCGGCATTAATAGGTAGAATGCTATTTTCTAAGTGGTTTATTGTGCCTTGTTAATCAGTGCTGTGCAGTCACACACACACACACACACACCCACACACACACACACACACACACACACACTCGTGGGCAAATAACCGAACGTTTATTCATTTCAATTTCTCCGCGCATTTTGCACAAAATAAGTTCTTCTAGCAACGCTATAATTTCAAAAACGCCCACAAACTTTTTCTCACAGCAACAAAAGTAAAATGAACATATTTCTGACGGATGTAGTTGACGACAGTATCACGTGACACAAGCGACCAATGAGAAAATTTAGAAGATTGTCTTTTTAACGCTTTTCCAAAAATCAAAATATCAGCAATAGCAATCTTGTTTTGGAGCCGGTCCAAAATGTATAAAAACGCATCAAACATTCTTTCTTCCCTTCTTTTCCCCTTCTCGCTTCGACGTCACACGAGAAAATGCCTCTCGTTTTCATAATATCGTAGCTGTCAAAGCCGTCAAACAATAATTACACACGCCACGCGGACACTCAAACATCACATTTATGTACACACGCACCCATTCCTCACATTTTCTAATCAATAATAGCTAATTACTTTCCTTACGAATTACTTTCCTTGTGGGACTTTTAAATAAGGCGAACTTCGCCAGTTAAAACACCAACCTTAAAATAAGAACATTATTTTCACACAAGAATTTTTCCTTCTAATCTTATTAATTCCATGAAGGACTTTCATCTAACATTCTAATCATAATGGCTTCGCAAGATCGGACTTTTGCTTATTCATCTTGTTTTTTGCTTTGTTTTTGTTTGTTTTTTGTTTTTGTTTTTTTTTTTTAAATAAATGCGGTGCATTTTAAACGAGAATGAGGTAGCATTTTATTTTATTCCTTTTTTTATTATTTTGTTTGGGGCAAAACGATTTAATTTCACTTAAACGTCTTTTACCCTACAATGTAGACATGGGATTACATATCATCAATGAAAATAATCCAATGTGGTTAAATCCAACAAACTAGGTGGTCGGTTGACAATTCCATTTTGTGAAATTGTTCGTTCATCAAATGTTTCAAATTTTTTTTTTTTTTTTTTTAATATACAATTTGCAAATTCTGTTCATGTCATTCTCTTCTTAGTGAATTATCAAATAAATCTCAACTAAAAATAACCGATAATTGTCAAACCTGCAAAGGAAAAGAACATACAGTTGTCAATTTAAAGTTCGCCGCCTCTAAAAACAATCACCCTGGATTTTTAGGTTACCTAAATTATTTTAATCCACCCGCTTTTTTTAAACGATGGCGTAGTCTTATGGCCGTAGTTAAACTTAAAATGTTGGTGTTATTTTCAAAGAAATAAAAAATGAAGTCGTGAATTAAACAATAATTAAAATAGGTTGCGCTAGAATATTACACTAAAAAAATGGAACTTTAATAAGTGTATTGTCTTGAAAGTGTTCAAGATTATGATTTTACCAATACTAGCAGGCCGCCCGACGTTGCCAGGTCGTCAAATACGCACACCTGGCCTTTGGGCCGAGATCACAGTGTAGTATCTGCTCCTCAGATGCTGCACTTCAATTATTTGTTCTCTGTCAGTGGAGGAGAAGTCCTTCACGACTGAGACAATTTTTAATTTTTGTTCCTTTTCTCCGCGTTAAAAAACGACCCTGGTGTCTAACGTTGTCCTGTGGGGAGGCATTGTAAAGACGAACATGTGCATGGGAGTATTGATTTTTCTGAAGAGTTTACTTCATGTAAAAAAAAAATAGTACTCGAACTAAGATCGAAACCAAAATCTAAAAACAGTGAGTCAAGTACGATAACCATTAAGCCAGATTGATACGCCTCTAAAAAGTGTTCTCAAACCTACCATACATATATTACATATGAAAGAGTCCGCTGTGAAATTTCCACGGGTCCGCTAGTTCTTGTTAAATAATTTATAGAATACTAGCCGGCTGCCTGGCGTTGGTCAGTAGTAAACTACGCTTAAATATGATTTTTAATTTATGCAAATATCGTATTTATTATTATAGAGTTAATTCTCTGTTGCTTATCCTATGATACTCAGTGTATAGTAGACATTTCAAATGTATATATATATATATATATATATAGAGAGAGAGAGAGAGAGAGAGAGAGAGAGAGAGAGACAGACAGACAGACAGACAGATAGAGAGAGAGAGAGAGAGAGAGAGCAGATAAAATCGAAAGCAAAACATTCAGCGTCTAGCCATTATCTTACCGATCCTGCTTCATCAGACACTTGATATTGCTGATATCACAGAGGAAGAAGAAGAAGAAGAAGAAGAAGAAGAAGAAGAAGAAGAAGAAAAAGAAGAAGAAGAAGAAGAAATCATGTTCTTCAGAACGAAATTATTCAGTTCAATTTATTCGACATCGATTAAAACTTAACGTTAAGAAGGTCGGGGAAAGAAAGAAAAAATAGAAGTGGGGTGGCGGTGAGGCGGTGAAGAGAAGATCCCGAGGTCGTCGCAATAGCCACAAAGGAGGTTATAGGCCAAAATTAGGTCGTTCCTTAGTATTCGGGGCACCAGCGAAAAAAACATTTATCTGCCTCAGACGAAAGTCACGAAACGTTCGCACCGACCGACTTGCCAACTGCTGAATGTCACAAACCAGGTATGAAGACGATGCCATACTCCATCACAGCTCGATCGAGCAATACGTGCATAGAAAAATATAGAATATTTCACATTTCAAAAATAAAATAATTTCATTATACTTTAATAGCAAGAATATTATTTACGATTGCGATTTATTGTTTTAAAATATTCAAAATATAACTTTGTATAATAAAGAACAATACACATTAAATGTGTAATTACTTACAATAAACATATTGTTTAAATTCAAGTTTTAGCAGTTGTTGACCCTGCATGCATGTATGTTCGCACGCCCAAAGAACGTTATGCACTTCAAATCATTTTTGCAGCTAAAAATAAAAATAACATTTGGAAGATGATTTAGCGATTTGTCACACGCATATGCACACTGACAACAAGTGACATAAAAGTAGTTGCAAATACAATAAGCTTTTCAAAAGAGAATGCATTGATTTTTTTTTCAACAATAAAACACTAAATAACATTTTTAATGCTCCATTATAATACGCAAGTGTTATACTTAACGAAATTAGCCAATTCACTGTTCCCGGATGTTTTAAATCAGTTAAGAATAAATTAGGTTATTTAGGATGATAGCAGTCCTATGATAGAAATGGATTGCATCACCATTGCTCATAGTTAGTCGATAACCTGTGTAAGGGAGATAAATAATACCGAGAAAGTTTATGAATTATTTCCCTTGAAAATTATTCTAGAAGAAAGATTGACAAAGCTTATAATACTGCTGAAAGTTTATATTAATACTGCAAAAGCAACCAATTGTGACACAAGATTAATCTAAATATAGAATGCTGTCATTATTTAACAGCACATGTGCGCTGAAGTCACATGTTTTTTATCGACGGAAATAAAAAGAAATGCATCTAATTTTTTATCTAATATTTTAGTAATTACTAAAATGTAGACAAGCAATTAAATGCATTTTAAAATAAAGTTCATAATTAAATAAAGTATATAAAGAATACGGTTATTTTAATTATCTACTAGGAGTTTTCACATATGTCATTATCAGTGATTGCATAATGCCGATAATAAGTGGGGTTCCCTATAATCCGAGTGACATCGTCTACTCAGAATACCAACATATTCCACTTCCATAATCCACCTCTTCAATAGATAGTCGGCAAAAAACGTTGAGATCTGGAGAACTAGTAAGCAAAACATTATGGGTCCAATAATCCATTTTGTGTCCTGTGAGGTCTGTATCGTGGTTATGTGTGATTACTCCGACAACACAGTTATAAACTCACGATTATGTTCATAATATATTTAAAATTATGTGCATAAATGATATGTATGTACATACATTTATCCTCCATAAAAAAATAATAACAGTTATACTAATAATAAAGATAATAACAATAATAATATAAAACTTATAATCAATAGAGATGGACTCTAATAACCAGAATTACTTCCCTTCAGGAATAAAATTCACACACAAAAAACTACAAACATTTTTTAAGCCAAATGTAATTAAAACTCAAATAGAACATTTAAAAAACGAATAATAAATAGACAATAGATAATAATGAATAGAAATAACTAATAAATAAAAAAGAATATATATATATATATATATTATATTATATTATATTATATTATATTATATTATATTATATTAAATCCCCGAAACAGTGTTTCATGGTAAACAACTGATGATCCCTTAAAAAATAAATTATTACTGGTACTATAATGAATTCGAGAGAGCAAGTTGATGCACTGATTGCAGGTGATTGAATGACTTACTGACTAAATAGTTTTCTAACGAATGATAATTTTTTTATATAGTTTTAAAGGTAAAAAAAAAATTTCAAGACTATATATATATATATATATATATATATATATATATTCGTGAAAATGGATAATAATAATAATAATAATAATAATAATAATAATAATAATAATAATAATAATAATAATAATAATAATAATAAAACTGGAAACGACAGAAGCATGGAACTACCCAATCCAAACAGAAATGAGGGCACTAGAGGAACAAGATGACTATAAATACTTGGGAATTCTGGAAGCGGACACTATCAAAGCAACAGAAATGAAAGAGAAAATTGGAAAGGAATACCTCAGGAGAACAAGAAAACTCCTTGAAACGAAATTATATAACAGAAACCTAATAAAAGATATAAATACATGGGCAGTATTACTAGTAAGATACTCTGGACCGTTTACAGGGTGGACAAAAGAAGAACTGAGACAACTCGAGCAGAAAACCAGGAAACTCATGGGCATGCATAATGCACTACACTCAAAGGACGATATTGATAGACTCTACGTGAAAAGGAAAGACGGCGGGAGAGGACTGATCTTTATAGAAGACTGTGTGAAGGACACAAAAAAAGAACTAGAAAAATACATAATGCAAAACACTGAAAGGATAATTATGGCAGCGAGAGACACTGAAAAAAAAAACAACAAAACAGAAAACACAGAGACAAAGAGAAATGGGAAGAGAAACAACTCCACGAAAGGTTCATAAGAATGACAAAAGATGAGAATAAAGAAAACATCTGGACATGGATGCGAAAAGGACATAAACCGAGAAACTGAATCTCTAATAACTGCAGCACAAGATAACTCGATAAGAACCAACCATATCAAAGCAAGGGCCGATAAAACACAAGAAAACAGCAAATGCAGACTCTGTGGACAAAGAGGCGAAACGATAAACCATATAGTAA
>NC_136490.1:106819292-106844292 GCF_053919585.1 Euprymna scolopes
ACGCCCCCCCCCATTTTCAAGTTTCTCTTAAAAAGTAAATAATTAATTTATGTTTAATAGTTTTATATATCACAAATTGAAGAGAAAAGGTCAATAAATAATATATTCAAATTTAAAACAAAAAAAAAATCAGTTTTTTAGAAATTTACCTGTAAAGTCCGAAGTTTTAAACCTTATTTTATAAGAACACATTTTTTCTTTTTGTCTTTTTTTTTTTTTTTAATGAAACCTTGGTCCTTGCTCCTTTAATTGAAAAAAAAATTAGGGCTTGAATTACATTTTACGAGGAGTTATAAGCTTAGAAAGATAGGGGGTCGAATAATTTACGCCTCTCATTTTGAAATGTCTATTAAAAAGTAAATAATTAATTTATGTTTAATAGTTTTATATATCACAAATTGAAGAGAAAAGGTCAATAAATAATATATTCAAATTTAAAACAAAAAAAAAATCAGTTTTTTAGAAATTTACCTGTAAAGTCCGAAGTTTAAAACCTTTTTTAAAAAAAAAACACATTGTTTTGTTTTTGTTTTTTTTTTAAAATAAAACCTTGGTCCTTACTCCTTTAATTGAAAAAAAAA
This sequence comes from Euprymna scolopes, assembly GCF_053919585.1. Taxonomy (NCBI): domain Eukaryota; kingdom Metazoa; phylum Mollusca; class Cephalopoda; order Sepiida; family Sepiolidae; genus Euprymna; species Euprymna scolopes. The sequence continues at coordinate 106,819,874 of NC_136490.1, forward strand.
TTAGGGCTTGAATTACATTTTTCGAGGAGTTATAAGCTTGGAAAGATGGGGTGGAATTATTCACTATTTTCACGAAATTTCTGACACTGCTACTTATGCAATCATTCATAACAATTTATGCGAAAACTTATTGTGAATAATTAAAATAACCTCAGTCTTCGTATTCTTTTCTTTAATTATGTAACTTTATTTCAAAATTAAAAATATAATTACTGAAATATTAGATAACAAATTATTTGCATTTTTTTTTGTTTCCGTCGAATAAGGGCCGTTACTTTTACGTCCATGTTGTTGTTAAGTAATTACAGAATTCTATATTTTGATTAATCTTGTGTCACATTGAGTCGCTGTCGCAAAAACATGTAAATTGTGGCATTAATTTAATATTCTTTGCCAATCTTTTTTATTTTATTTTATTTTATTTTATTTATTTATTTATTTATTTATTTAAACAATGGTCAAGGGAAGTAATTAATGAACTTTCTAGGTATTATTTATCTCCCTTACATCGCTTCTGGAAAACTCTGATCAATGTTCCAACACATTTCTATCGTTGAGCTGCTCTCATCCGAAACAACTGAATTTATCCTATCCTGGTTTTAAAATATCCGGGTACATTGAATTGGCTTATATTATTAAGTCTAACACGTACGTATTATTATGGAGCTTTTAAATTTATTTTATTTGGGGTTTAAATGTAAAAATATTAATTAAGGAGCATTCCCTTTTGAAAAGCTAATTGTATTTGCAACGACTTGTATGTCACCTGATGTCAGCGTGCGTATGTGTGTGAGAAATCGCTAAATCATCTTCCAAGTGTTATTTTTATTTTTGCCTACAAAAATGATTTGAAGCGCACAACGTTTTTTTTTTTGATCTGCGGACATACATGTGTGCAGGATAAACGACTGCTAAAACGTGAATTTAAAATAATTTGTCCGTTGTAATTTACACATTTAAGGTATATTATTGCCATACAAGATTTAATTAAACATATTTTAAAAACAATAATTTGCAATCGAAAATAATATTCTTCGTATTTAGATATCTTGTATAAGAAATAATAATATACATTCAATGTGTAATTACTTACAATTTATGTATATTCTTTTTAAATTAAATTAGGTTGTTTAGGATGATAGTATCTCAATGATGAAAATGGATTAGATCATTGATCATAGTTATTCCATAACACATCTAAGGGAGATCAATAATACCAAGAAAGTTTATGAATTACCTCCCTTGAAAATTTTTCAAAATAAAGCTTGATGGAGAATATTAAATTAATGCCGCAATTTACTTGTTTCGCGACAGCTACAGAATGTGACACAATATTAATCTAAATATAGACTGCTGTAATTACTTAACAGCACATAGACGTAAAAGTAACGTCCCCTTTTCGACGGATATAAAAAAATGCAATTAATTTTTTATCTTTTTTTTTTTACACAGAGATCACCACTTATCAAGGCCCGGAAGCCACTCAGGGATAAGGGTTATTGCAAGTACATTACGTTAATGTGGAGATTTGATGAAGTGTTTACTTAAGGGGGCGGTTCATTAGGAATTTGTAAACATTGGACTTGAAGACATCCAAGTTGTAGTTCGGTGGGAAGCAGGCAGACGGAACAGAGTTCCACAGGCGTGCAGTTCTAAGAAAGAAGCTTTGTTCATGGAATCCGCGTTTTGATTTAGGCACAGATATAGAGTGGGGGAAATTTTTGACAGTGGATTCAGCTAGACGGGTGTTCTTCGTGAAAGATTGGCGAGGGGGGACGAGAGATTGAACTGATTACACTGAACAACAGAAACAGCTACATATGTAAACACAAATGTGCATCACATGGAAAACTGAAAACAGGAGTTTTCACATAAGTCCTTATAAGTGATTGTATAATGCCGATAACAAGTGGTGAGTCCTATGATCCGAGTGGCATCAAGTCTTCTCAGTTTCCAACCTTTTCCATATTAACCTCTTCCATACATAGTCGTCTAAAAACATTGACATTTGGAGAGCTAGAAGACCAAACTTTAGAGGTCATGTGAACAAAATGTCCACTAACCATTTTTGTGTCCTGTGAGCTCTGTATGGTCGTGATATATATGATTACTCCGAAAACACAGTTATAAACTCACGTTTATATACACAATATTTTTAAAATATAAATAATATATACGTACATACATTTATCCTACATAAAAAAAATGATAGCAGTTATAATAATAGTAAAGATAATAACAATAATAAAATAAAACGTATTATTAATAGATATAATTTTAATAACAAGAATTACGCCCCTTCACGAAAAAAAAAGACACACAGAAAAAACAAAAATACAAACATTTAATTCAAATTAAATTAAAATCCAAATCCAAAATAAAAAAAAAATGATCCTACACATAAACTATAGACACAAACTGAACAGCAGAAACAACTACATATGTAAACACAAATGTGAATCACATGGAAAACTGAAAAGGTATAATTGTAGGTAACTTATACAGTCACGCCGCAACCCAACGCACTCTGCGTTCAGTCCCCCTTTTTTTTTTTTTTTTTTTTTTAATGTGTACGTATATCACCATAAACTGGCACCATACGAAATAAGTGTAAAGGGTAAAGGAGGATGAAAAGTCGGATGAGACAAAGCACTATCCAGACCTCCGATAGACAAGTGCAAAGAGGGTTGGGACGTTGGAGAGGCTTATTAAAACACAAATTCCAGTGAAAAGCAATGGTTGCTACCAACGAGAAATCAATGATAAGCGGCTTCTGCGATAACACTAATTCTTTTTCAAAGGTTATCGATCAAATTAGAGAGTACTAGAAATCCGGGGAGAGTTGTCACTCAGATTCCAGAGAAAACTACAAGTTGTTCTCAACGAGCAATCTTCGATGATTGTATTCGTGACACTCCGAGTGAAAGCCCAAGAAGTGTGGCAACACTAAGGAGAGAAAACACTAAGAAGACCTCCACTGAATGGGAGCAAAAGGTGATTAAGGCCTTGTGTAAGATTATGGTCACCAAATATGAGTGAAGGTCAATAGATAGTGGAGTAAGAAATTAATAGTAAATGGCTGTTGTGATAACGCACAACTGTTATCGAACGAAGTAAAGAGTACTGGAAAGATGGAAAGATTGTTGTATTCTATACGAAATACCATAGATTATTGAGAGAGTAATCTTTGATTTTGACTTGTGTGAAAACTCTTCTTACAAATAATAATAATAACAGTGTTGTGGAAGTTCTGTTTATTTTAGCAAAGCTTCTGTGATTTTGCACACACTGTTTGTCAATCTAGTGATAGGACGATTCCAATATTTTCCCGGTACTGGTACAATTGTGATTTCGTAGAAAATTCCTGATTCCTATACAATTATTGAGTCCGATTTGTTACGAATAACTATATATTTAATTATGAAGTTTGTATTTTTATCTATTTTGAACGACATAAAAAATTAAGATAATTAACGGAATCGTTTTTGGTATCGAAAAAATAGGCACATATTCCCTTTTGAAAAAAACTTATTGTATTTCCAACTACTTGAATGTCACCTGTTGTCAGAGTGGATATGTGACAAATCGTTAAATCATCTTCCAAATCTTATTTTTATTTTCGGCTGCAAAAATGATTTAAAGCGCACAATGTTCTTTTGATGTGCGGACATACATGTGTGCAAAGTCAAACTAACTGTTAAAACTTAAATTAATATATATGTGTATATATATATATATATATATATATATATATATATATATATATATACTGTAAGTAATATATAGATATATATGTATATATATTGTATATATATATATTGTATAAAAGGATATATATATATATATATATATATATATATATATAAATATATATATCCTTTTCAGATTATATATGTTTTTCATTCATTTCAAAGTGTTTTTTAACATATTTCATGAACTGTTTGTTCATATATATATATATATATATATATATATATATATATATATATATATATATATATATATATTGTAGTAATTATACATTTAATGCATATTATTCTTTCTTATACAAGATACCTTAATGCCCAAGAATATTATTTTAGGTTACAAATTATTGTATAATAATAATATACATAAAATGTGTAAATTATTACAACGGACGCATTTTTTAAATTCAAGGTTTAGCAGTTGTTTATCCTGCGCACATGTATGTCCGCAAATTAAAAGAACGTTGTGTGCTTCAAATCATTTTTGCAGCCGAATATAAAAATAAATGAAGATGATTTAGCGATTTGTCACACGCATACGAACACTGACAACAGGTGATATACAAGTAGTTGCAAATACAATAAGCTTTTCAAAAGGGAATGTTTATAAATTATTTTTTTTTTAACATTTAAACCCTAAAAAATAACATTTTTAATACTCCATAATAACATATACGTGTTAGACTTAACGAAAGGCAATTAAAGGGGTCCAGATTTTTTTTTAACCCAGATAGAATAAATTAGGTTGTTTAGGATGATAGAAGCTCAATGATAGAAATGGGTTGGAACATTTATCAGAGTTTTCCAGAACCAATGTAAGGGAGATAAATTAGACCTATAAAGTTTATGAATTACTTCCCTTGGCCATTACTACTTTATTGGCCTTTTGGCTAAGATCAAAGTGTAGTATCTGTTCTTCAGATGCGGCACTTCCATTTCTCGTTCTCTTTCAGTGGGGAGAAATCCTTCACGACTGAGACAATTTTTATTTTGTACCTTTTCTCCACGTTAAAGAACGACCCTGATGTCTAACTCTGTCCCGTGGGGAGGCATTGTAAATAGGTACTTCGCAGAAAACGAAAAAAGGAAAAAAGATTGGATACGAATATTAAATTAATGCCATAATTTACGTGTTTCTCGACGACGACTGAATGTGATACAGTATTAATCCAAACATAGAATTCTTGCATTACTTAACAACACATGAAGGTAAAAGTCATGTCGGTTCTCGACGGAAAAAAAAATGCAAATTATTTTTTATCTAATATTTTAGTAATTATAAAAATTAAAAAATATATTTAATAAATGAATAATAAATAGGAAATAAATAAGTAATTAATAAAGAAAAAAACAAATAAAAAAAACGTATATGTACATGCATGGGTTAAAAAATTTAACTTAAATAATATTTTTGTAATTTAATCGAATTTGACCAAACATATCTTTTTTTGGCGTCATCCTTGACAATAGGATTTTAATCCCGAAACTTCGGATGCCACACATTTTACATCCAACAGGTAATCAAAAAAATTATTTAAAAAAAATGTTATTAAAAGTTTTCAAATACTTGTATAAGGGTACAAGCGTCGGAGAAAATATACAGTGCATTGCCTTAAAAAAAAAAAATCAGAAAACCTTTTTTTAACCTTACACACAATGTTTTAAGCTAAATACATCTTTCTCATTCATATATATATATATATATATATATATATATATATATATATATATATATATATATATATATATATATATATATATCGGGATTAATCGAAATCGAAATTTTTACTCTTAAAAATCATAATGCTTTGGAGTATCAGAATCGGAAAAAAAAAAAAAAATTGTGTCTACTTCCGATATCAAAAAAAAAAAGTATTCTAATTATTTTTTTATTTTATTTTCTTGTTGTTTAAAAATCGATGAAAATAACAACTTAATAGTTAAATATATAAAGAGATTTATAAAGAATCGGAATCGGTAATTGTCTCAGAATCGGAACTTTACTACGCAGTCAGTAATTATACCAGTACTGGGAAAAATATTGCAATTGTCCTATCACTTGATTGAAAAACGGTGTGTGCAAAATAACAGAAGCTCTGTTAAAAAATTATAACAAAGAACAGGCTTGCCACACCACTGTTATTATTATTATTTATAGGGAAAATTTTAACACAAGCCATAATCAAAGATTTCTCTCTCTCTCTCTCTCTCTCTCTCTCTCTCTCTCTCTCTCTCTCTCTCTCTCTCTCTCTCTCTCCCCAATAAGCTGTGGATACAACAAATTTCCCCAAGATTCCAGTACTACCCAATTCGGTCGATAAGATTTGTGCGTTATCACAACAGCCAATTACCATTGATTTCTTTATCCACTGACTATTGACCTTCACTCGAATTTGGTGACAATAATCTTACACAAGGCCCCAATCCTCTTTTACTCTCATCCAATGAAGTTTTTCTTAGTGCTTTCTCTTCTTAGTTTTTCTACACTCCTTGAGCTTTCACGACTATTATTATTTAATCACTAGGAGTCACAAAGGCCATCATAAAATATTTCTCTTTGAGAACAACTTGTCGTTTTCTCTGTTGTCTGAGTGACAACAAGTGTCTCCAGATTTTCAGTACCCTTCACTGTTTTCGATAACCTTTCCAAACGAATTGGCGTTATCGCAACATCTGCTTATCATTGATCTCTCCTTGGTAGTAACTATTGGTCTTCATTGGAATTTGTCTTGAAAGCCTCTCAAACACCCCTGTCTTCTTTGCATTCATCCAGCGGAGGTCTAACTAGTGCTTTATCTTCTCGGTCTTTCCTTCTTCCTTGACCCTTCTCACTTATTTCGTATGGTGCTAGTTTAAAATCACACGCACGTACGCACACACACACACACACACACACACACACACACACACACACACACACACACACACACAAAAGGGTCCAGAACTGTATAAGGTACTTACATTTACACGGTTTCAGTTCTAGAGTACCACGTGATGTAGCTCTGTGTTTACATATGTTGTTGCTTCTGTATGTCCAGTTTATGTCTATAGATCATGTGTGTGTTTGTCTCCGCAGTCAAGTGATTTTCATTAATATTTCTGCTGCTTTCATTATTCTTTTCTGTTGGATCTTCTCAGCCATGATTCCCATCTCTACCATTCTTTTTCAAAAGTTTTCGGTATTGTTCTAGGAGCTCTAATTATTCGTGGTGTTATCTTGACATATTCTTTTATCTTGACATTTTACATATGCCTTTGATCTCTTTGCCCAGTTCCATGTATTTGCCTCCTGCCTTTGTCTTCTTTATCTTCATTCTGTGGTCTGCTAGAACGGCAAAATCTACAATCTGCCAGAACTTTTCCTTCTTGTTAATTACTACAATATCCGGTCTTTTTGTTTAGATGGTTTATCCGTTTGTACTTCCATGTCCCATAGGATCTTGTGGCTTCCATTTTCCAGTACTGCTGCCGGTTTGTGTTTGTACTATTTGTATGAGTTATCAAGATGCAATTGTCTCCATAATTCAAAGTGTCATAGCTTCCCTCACTTGATCGTGTATATTTTTATATTCTTTTGGGGTCTAGTTTTCCAGCATTCGTTAGTGTGTAGTTTATTATTTCGTCTCTTTGTCCGCTGATTCTGCATTTGCCGTTTTGTTGTGTCTTGCAAATCCTTGCTTTCATGTGGCCTATTCTAATTGCGTAACTTTGTGCGGCTGTTATTAGGGATTCAGTTTCCCTGTATAAGTTTCATTTTTGTAGCCATTTCCGAGGAGTTTTCTCGACCTCGGTAATATATTAGATAAATCAAACATAAAACTTGATACTTTACGTTTAAAATTAATTAGTTTATTTCTAAAAATATAATAGGATTATGACTTCAATCAAGTTAACTTCACAGAAAAGCCTATAACATAATCGTTGAATTGTATTTTACATTGGACATTGACGCCGGTAACTGATTCAAATTCTATAAAATATGAAATTTCTTTTAGTGTCTTTATTATATTTAATTGTTAAGTATTACCAAAAATAAATGCCATCTTTTTATTAAAATTTTTTTTCTTCTAAATTACAATTAAGAAAAAAAGATAATTAAAGCGTTTCGTATTTCAGTTATACGTCATTGATATATGAAAACATTCTTTTCATCATTTGTATTCAAGTGACAGTTTTAAACATCTGTTTTACTTTATCTTACAGACATGTTAATGATGCCAAGTTTAAGTGGATGCGCGGGTGCAAACGGGGAGATATTATCTTTTCAACCCTGCTTCATCGGACACTTACTATTGCTGATACCACGGATGAAGAAGAAGAAGAAGAAGAAGAAGAAGAAGAAGAAGAAGAAGAAGAAGAAGAAGAAGAAATCATTTGTTCTTCAGGATGAAATTATTCAATTCAATTTAAGTCATTCGACATGTGTCAAAATATTACATGTTCTGTAAACCTTAAAAATGGCGCTGGAAAAAAGAAAAAAAAATAGAAAGAACGCGGACAAAGAGGGGGAGGGCGCTTTGAATTTAGACGGTCAGAAATACAGTTGACCAGTACGTGTCCAACTTCGTCTTGAACTAATCCGTTGTTTGTGCAAATACAATAAGCTATTCAAAATAGAATGCTCTGAAATTAATATTTTTAACACTAAAGCCCTAAATAAAAACATTTTTTTAATTCTCCATGATAATATGTACGTGTTATACTTTACGAAATTAGGCCAATTCAATGTGCCCGAATGTTTTCAACCAGGGTCGAATAAATTAGGTTGTGTAAGGATGATAGCAGCTCAATGATAAAAATAGGTTGGTTCATGGATCATAGTTATTCACGAGTAATGAAGGGAGATAAATAATGCCGACGAAGTGTATGAATTACTTCCCTTTAATATTTAAAAAAAGATTGATAAAGAACATTTTATTAATGCAATAATTTACTTGTTTCCCAACAGCGACTGAATGTGACACAAGATTAATTTAAATATAAAATGCAGTGATTAGTTAACAATAGATGGGTGTAAAAGTCACGTCTCTTTATCGATGGAAATAAAAAGAAATGCAATAAGTTTGTTGTCTAATATTTTAATAATTATATTTTTTATTTTAAAATAAAGTTAGATAATTAAATACAGAATACGAAGAATATGGTAATTTTAATTAGGAGTTTTCACATAAATCATTATCAGTATTTGAATAACGGCCATAATAAGTGGTGTTCGTTATAATCCGAGTGAAATCAAGTCTACTCTGATTTCCAAGATAATCCACTTCCATAATCGACCTCTTTTATACATAGTCGTCCAAAAACATTGAAATCTGGAGAGCAGGAAGGCCAGCCTTCAAAAGTCATGTGAAAATTTTCCAATAATCCTCTTTGTATCCTGTGAGCTCTGTGTAGTGGTTGTATATGTTTACTCCGAAAACAGAGTTATACACACACGTTTATATATATATTATATTTAAAATATTAATAATATATACACACACATACATTTATTCTACATAAAAAATAATGGCAAATATAATGATAATAATAACACTAATAATAATAAAATAAAACTCATAATCAATAGAGATAAATTTGCTATTTTAATAACAAGAATTACGTCCTATCACTTACATTGTAATTAAAATAGAAATTTTTTAAAAATGTTGTTAAACGAAGAATAAGCAGGAAGTGAATAAAAATAATAAATAGAAATACGTATTAAATAAAAGGAATATATATATAAGAACGTTATATATATATATATATATATATATATATATATATATATATATATATATATATGCATGGATTAAAATGGATAATACAAAATAACTTGGATTGAAATCTCACTAATTATTATCAACAACGATAAACAGTCCATTTTAATAACAAGTGTTATTCACCTGCACTAATAAGAAACGGAAATAAGAAAAAAAAAATAACGGTTAAATTTAATTAAAACTAAAATAAAAATTTACAAAAATATATACTAATTGAATAATTATTAAGAAATAAATAAATACTAAATAAAGTAAATAACAAACAAATAGAAATACTTATATGTACATGCAAGGGTTAAAAAGTTGAAGTTAAAAGAAAATTATTTTTTTTTTTAAATTAATTTTTCGTCATCAGCATTTGTTTCAATAACGTTCTTTCTAATAATGGCTGACTAGAGAGGTGAAAAATATATGACCAACCATATCTTTTTTAACGTCATCCTTTACAATGGGATTTAAATCCCGAAAATTCGGATTCCATGATTAAAACACACTGTACATCCAACAGCAATAAACAAAAAAATACTGAATAATAAATTATTTATTCAATATTTTCAAATGCATGTAAAAGCATACAACCGACAGAGAAAAACCATTACATTGATCTCTCATTGGCGGCGATTATTGGTCTTCACTGGACTTTGAGTGGCAACAAGTCTCTTTAAGATCCCAAGCGTTTTTTGCACTCGTCCAGTAGAGGTATGGTTAGTGGTTTCTCTCCTCAGTTTTTCCATCCCTGTTGACCTTCTTCACTTTGATGTGGTGTCAGTTCTTGGTGACACACATACACACACACCCAAAAAAGGTTCCAATTTTTATGATTCCATGTGATGCTCCTATATGTTTTACACCTGTAACATTGTCAGTATTTTCAGATTGTGTCTAGTTCATATCGGCATTCAAGGGTGTTCCTTAATATTTTAGTAGTTTTCATTACTGTTATCTGTTGTATCCTATCAGCCATCCTTCTGATTCCGATATCTCCTATTCTCTATTCAAAGTTTTTCGGTATTGTTCCTATTATTAGTTCCAGATATTAGATCTAGTTACCTACCTAATTTTGCTAGCGTATTCATGTCATAAAAAATGTCTTTACTAATGAGATTCGTCCCTGTCTCCAAATTCAAATGGATATATTTTTTTTATTTACCAGTGTTGCATTTGGAATATTAGGATTCATCCATTTTACTACTGGAACATTTTTTGTTCTTGTGATTAATGGAGGTGGTGTTTGATCAACACTGCTGGGGAGCCATGATTTAATGTACTGTTTTGTTTTTAAATTCCCGAAACAGTGTTTCATGGTAAACACCTGATGATCCCTTAAATTAACATTAGGACTATTGTGAATTCGAGAGAGCAAGTTAAGGTAGATGATTAAATGACTTACTGACTAAATAGTTTTCTAACCGATGATAAAGAATATAAAAATTAAATAACTTTTTTTAATATAGTTGTAAAGGTTAAAAACTTCCAAGACTATATATATATATATATATATATATATATATATATATATATATATATATATATATATATATATATATTTCAGAGGAAACATAATTTAATTTAAATACCAAAGAAACAAAAAAACGGGCAGGTGGAATTGTTAAACTTTTTTTTTTCCTTAAGGCCTTATCGTCTGACCCTCTAAGAGGAAACGTCAGAATGATAAATTAAATGCTAAGAATCGAATGAGGAAAGAGGGAAATTGGTTTCAGTTGGAAAACCAGTGAGAGAAAAAAAAAATATATATATATATAATTCTCACTGTTCAGGTGGTTTTAAATCAGTAAATATTTTCAACTGATGTATCAAAATCTTTTGTCTACACAGGCTAGGTCGAGAGTTATTAATGACTAACGCCTCAATGATATTGAGATGATAGTTCGACCTAGCACTGTATAAAACAGAAAACCAACCATCGGAATATTGGTCAGAACACCTATTTATACTAATCAGGTGATTACCGATGGCGGACTCATGAGCTTGGGAGTGCCCGGATGTTCTCGAAACCTGGTGTAATCGAATATCCCGAGGGATGTGTTGGGATATTCTCATTATATATATATATATATATATATATATATATATATATATATATATATATATATATATATATATATATATATATATATATATATTAGTGATGGGATAATTAATCGTTCACCGCTAGAAAAAATAATAATAAAATATTAAATATTTATGTGTTTAAAATTACTAGTAATTCCGCTAAAAGCTGTAGATCTCCCCAATGTGTTTTTACGCTTGAGGAAATATATGCATGTTTAACATGCGTTTTTACTGCAATCGGGCAAGAATAACACATTTACAGTTAAATATTAAGGCATTTATACAGAATCGGAATCGGCAACTGCATCGGAATCGTGAAGAATATTGGAATTGCCCCATAAAAGTATTTATATATGCCTGTACATATATCGATAATATAAAGCTGAACGTCTGTGTGTGTGTGTGTGTGTGTGTGTGTGTGTGTGTGTGTGTGGTCACGAATAGCCTCCTATATGGTTGACTATTTTAAAAAACTGATCACATATAATAATAGAAGATGTATCGAGACACAGGAATCGGTATGTTTGATGAGGCAGAATGGTGGTTCATAAAAATTGTGGGGTCTGCGTTCGCGCCTGGCCCCCAAAGTATGGAAATAAAAAGTTTTTTTTTTATATAGATGTACATAAGAATACTTTGATAAGTATGTTTCAACTTAAATAGGGATGTTATGATAAAATTTTGAGGTCTGCGTTCGAGCCTGTACTCCAGGGAAATATGGCGCAAACTTCAACAAAGACTTTTCATATCTATTTGCGTAAGTATACTTTGATAATAATGTTTCAGTTTGAAGAAATATGGTATAATAAAATTATGGGGTGTTCGTTCGTGCCTGACCTCCATAGAATGTAAATATGTTACAACGTTTAACAATGTTTTTTAAAAGGGCTGAGGGTCCACAATAACACCTTAACTTTAATCTTAATTCGCATTAGCTTTTATTTATTTTTTTTACTTGAATCATATTGTGTCGAATAAATTTACCTCATAAATTCACGTTCTTATTAAAGTGAAAGGAAAAAAAAGTTGGAACTTAAGAAAATTCTAGACGCAAATTTTGCATAACTCTATTTTTTCCTTCGCCACTTACATGTGGCACTCTTTCAGAAAATAGATAAATAATAAAAAAGAACTTGTTTTCGTGCCAAAAGAAGGAAAAATCCTGCTCACGTGATTACGTGCCTTTTTAAGAACATTTACATAAGCTTTTTATTTTTATTCATAGATCTGTTTAAGCTTTTTTTTTGTCAGTGTACTAGAGAGAATTCAGTTGATTACAACCCTTTCTGCATGTTCTTTACATTACAATAGTACAAGCCTGAATCTGACGGCGCAATACTACACCGTTCAATACTGTAAAACTGAAACGAAGCTGTTCTGCTTGAAAATGGCGCCATTTTCTTCTTATTCATATTTATATCGATTCTTTGCTTTAAAAAACTAAAGGAATTACGTGTTTCCTTTTTTAATATCCCATTTTGCTGTTTTGGATTATTTTACTAAAGTAAGTAAAGCTTCATTATTTTCAAAACTGTTTTTGTTTCTTTGTTTTTCAATATTTTGTCCATATTACTTAGTAAGAGTGTTTAACAGAAAAACCAACAAACGACTACCTGAAAAAATAAATATACAAGAAATAAATTTTACCATAATCAATAAAAGCTCAGTTCATGTTTTGTTTTGTTTTTTAAATAGTTTTTAATGCTCTTTACTTGAAATAATTTCAGCGCACCGAAATTAAAACGAAATGTAAGGCGATACCTACTTAAATGAATTTTTATATGAACTACACAAGCCATAATCAAATATTCCTTAAGCACAAAATAACGGAAAACATTAAAATTTGTTAATAAATATTCCTTGCGTTGTCGGAACTATCTTAAATAGTTAACGCAGAATGCTCAGGTGCCCCTCCTTCAAATTGAAAAGGGCGTCTCCATTTCAAAGTTGCTGACATTTTGATTTTTTTTTTTAAATCGGTTCGTGAATTAAAAAAAAAATTACAAACTACTTAAAAATACAAACCAATGAGCTTTTCCACCATAGAAGTAACTTTATTTCACTATGGTAACATTTATTTCCTGTATATATAAAACATTTTCTCTTTGTAGGGAAACATCATTTTGTTGGTGACTCTTGGCTACGGATGGAAACAAAGTTGATATAAAAATATATTTTCGCGAACATTATCTTTACTTTCATCATATTTTGATTAGGTTAAAATTTTTGAGTATCACAACCTATCTCTTTACAACACCCTCCTTTTCATAACCTATCATACTCTAATCAATCACAGTCCATTTTCTGTAAGCTGTTTTTGAACCCAGTTAACGACGGGTAATTCTGCTAGTTTATATATATATATATATATATATATATATATATATATATATATATATATATATGTGTGTGTGGGGGGCATTACTTGTAGAAAGGGTCTACCTTAGAGATAGTGTATTTTTTTAGAAGAAAACTTGTTTTGTCTTTTATATATGAAATTGATTAACATTTTATTCGTGAATTATCTTAGAAAAAAATTCTAGCACATTGACGTTTGAAATTTTGAGGAACATTTGAATTTCAGATAGTTCAAATGTTTCTTGATAAGTACGAAAATTTCACCATCAATTATTTTATTTAATTTTTTATAACCCTTAGCTCATGGAATAATATTCTTTTTAGGATTTTTTTTCTGAATTGAATATGAATTGAGCAATAATATTGTTTTCTGTTTCAAATTTTGACAAACAATTAACATTGAAATGTAAAGTTGTTTTTAATTCCTAAATAATTAGTATCATGAAAAAATTTATGATTCTTCCGACTGAAGAAATAGATTGAAAATGAAAGAAATAAAAACAACTTATTTATTTTTTGAGAAGCTTTTTGTTTGCACGGATGTGAGACAACATGAACACTGTGACGTACCCAACAAGTGATATTATTTTGTTTGTTTGGATAATTGTTTTCATTTTGAAATTTACCCGCTCCATAAAAAATAGACACCCCATAAACCGTTAAAATAAATCACCACACAGCAGCAATACACCCCCTATTCAACCATAACTCATTTAGCCCTTAATCTAAATACTATGTTTAAGACAATTTATATTCTTATATATCATACTAAATATAATAAGCTTCTCCTTATTTACTTAGAATTCATTAAAGCTTCCCCCTACACTCTATAATTCCTCTTAATCTTTTTCATCCCTGACGAATCTTACGCTAGACGCCGCATCGCCACCATGCTACCAAGCAGCTTCTCTACTCTTCTGATGAGAAGCATTAGGCTTCGAAATGCCCTGGCATAAAGAGTCTATCTACCTTCTATCCCCCAAATTTTTCCTGTATTCCATTATTAAATAAATCATCCACTCTATATCTACCTATATATAGTTTTGTGTCTTCATTTCATTCTCTTGTTGTCCTATATATATATATATATATATATATATATATATATATATATATATATATATATATATATATATATATATATATATATATATATATTGGGCTCATAATGTTATTTTCTACTGTCAATTTAGTCGCTTCACACAACGTAAGGTCGATCACAATGTGGTTGTAAGTTAATGTGAAAGGAATCCATAGGCCCGTGAAAGGAAAAATGAAAAATGCAATATTGCATTTTATTTGTTTTTGTGTTAATCTTCATAAATAATTCTCGAAGAATGTTTTATGAGATGAAACATAGGAATTAATATAAATCCGATTGAAAAAAAAAAGTTTAATCCTTAAGGAAATGTTTTTTTTTTTTTAAATTACTAAAAATTTTAATAAGATTTTATAATCAACAAAACGAACCTGGTTTGATATATGATATACAAGTTTATCTTAGGTGGTTTCCCTCTCAGCGATTGAGATTGTTAGAAACGAACAAATTACTAATAAAGGGAGACAAATCCCTAGTTTGAACTAAGGGGAGAACAATAATGTGAAAGAAGGCTTCATTGATTACCTCCCTTGAATTCTTTAAAATGTTGGATACGTGGTATTAGTGTATGTTGTAATTAAACTGCCTCTTCTATATTCCTGTAATCTTCGAAATCGTGATGTTGCTTTTCCACTTCTGTGTTTCAATCTTCTTGGACCTATCAGGGCCATTCGAGTGGTAATAAAGGCGATTTAAACAGTGGAAATATAATGTGATGATATTCAAAATAGTTGAATGAACATTTGAATCATCACGATTAATTAAACAACATTGGTTTTAATTTGTAGAGAAAATTGATTTAATACTAATTAATTTAATTAGTTCTTATAATAACACGCATTTGGTGAATTACTTTTAAAACCACTGGCATTTGATGGTTTTCTGTTCGGTATTCGTCTCATTTCTTTTACAATAAAATAATATTATAAATAAACAAATCTATAATAGTAAAATATACGGTTTATCATTTAAAATAGGCATAGAATTTAATCGAGCCATAATGAAAATTGTGTTAGTATTTTATTTTTTATAATAATATTCATAAATATAATATGGTAATCGTGAAGAAAGAGAGAGCCTGTTTCCTCCGTTCGACTATAGGTGGCGTTACTGTCTGTCCACCCAGTTACGGAAGTACAAAATGTATATAATGCCACCCTTGAAATAAAAATAAATGTTTTTGTTATATTTTAATTTTAAACATGTTTCTTTTTTTTTTTTGTGCAAACATATTTAAGTTTTATTTTTTTGCAAACATATTTAAGTTTTATTTTTCCAAACATTTACGTTTTGATGCTTGTTTATTTTTTAAACATTTACGTTTTTTTTTTTTTTGCAAGCATAAACTAAATGTTTTTGCTATATTTTTCTTTTAAACATATTTATGGGTACAACCGTTTTTCCGCGAGTATTTTTTACGCTCTTATAATAATAATAAAAAAATCAACGTTTTTTCTTTTATCTTTTTTATGGACCCCCCCTTTTTTCTTAATTTTTCTGCACTTATTTTACCTTTTCCGCAAGTATTTATATATATATATATATATATATATATATATATATATATATATATATATATATATATTTGAAAAAGGATATTGTAAAACCTGAATCTTACTTGAAACTACTATTAAAAAATAGCGCGGTACCAATAAGTGCATAAGCAAACTTTTCAAAAAGAAAAATATTTCAAAAATATTTAGTTTATGCTTTTAACCCCCCCCCAAAAAAAAACCGTAAATGTTTTAAAATAAACAAGCAACAACACGTAAATGTTTGGAAAAATAAAACTTAAATATGCTTGCAAAAACAAACAAAAAAAACGTAAATATGTTTGAAAAAACAAAAAACAAAACTTAAATATGTTTGCACCCCCCCCCCAAAAAAAAACCATGTTTAAAATTAAAATATAACAAAAACATTTATTTCAAGGGTGGCATTATATACATTTTGTGCTTCCGTAACTGGGTGGACAGACAGTAACGCCACCTATAGTCAAACGGAGGAAACAGGCTCTCTCTTTCTTCACGATTACCTATAATATTTTATAGTATGCGTTTAATATATGAATTTATAATTGCTAATTATTTGTTTTTATAATAATTTAATAATTTACTGATGGAATCACTAGGCTCTACGGCTAATAGCTACTAAAATTTGAAAGATCGATGAATGGTCAATTAATTGATAAATGAAATTAATGAAATTATGGAAAACAATTAAATAAAAACAGAATTTGTGGTCGGGTGGACTTGATTTGTAGACGAATATGGAGTCGTCTGCAGGGATGCAGTTCCGTTATAATGTGCTTCTGAAATAGAGATTTTTTAGAGGGAAATTATGTAAAAAAATCAATTAGAAGGAGTATTGATAAAAGAGGTTTTGTTAATAAATGAAACGCGAAAAATACATAAAATACATAAATTCAAATCACATTGATCCAAAATTAAAACACAGAGTCCATGAACAAAGCTTCTTTCTTAGAAGTGCACGCCTGTGGAACTCTCTTCCGTTCGCCTGTTTCCCATCTGACTACAACTTGGATGTCTTCAAGTTTAACATAAACAAATTCCTGATAAACCGCCTCCTTAAAGTAAAACACTTGATCAAATCTCCATTACTAAGGGTTACTACGATATTATCCGATTGATTACTGTACACGCAATAACCGTTATCGCCGAGTGGCTTCCGGGCCTTGATAAATGGTGACTACCATGTAAAAAAAAAATCACATTCTTCTACATGGAAAACAAACTATTATGAAAGTACAATATATACAAAGTATAGTAATTTCGTCAATTGATCTGTAAAGAAAACAAGGCAAAAATCTATGTTTTTAAATTTTATTTAATACATTTTACAATTAGTTATACGTGAATGGAAGAACGGCCGGCTTAATTCTATTATTTACATGAGTTTCAATTTTGAACACTTTTTTAAAAATTATTATTTGACGTAAATTTTCGAGAATTGATGATAGTAATATTTATAACAGGACACAGCTATGAGATGTACTCATCATTTAGAACAAAAAAAAATACATGCACACATGTACTCATTTAATCACTATTACTGTTTCCACAATTAAGTATTATATTTAATAGCCGACCTTTTTTTTATTTTAAAAGTAATGCTTTGTAAATTACTTTGCAGCATTATTATTTATATTTATTTTCTTTACAATATTAATAGCATTAACGATAACCACTGAGTTGGCGTTAGTGTTTAAATAAATACCATGTGGTTCGCGTACAACGTTTAAAACTTCTTGTAATTTTTCTGAGTGATTATTCATGTTCTTCCTATGTTATCAATTATAGAATCAATGAGTACTTATCTCTCATTTCAATGAAAAGTATTCGAACGATTAAATATTGAAGAAATTACGCTGCCATTAATGTGATTGCAAAAAAAAGACGATTTTATAATGAGAGAAGCTAAATAAAAAAGAGTTATACTTAATTGAACGTTGTTGGTACAAATTTTCCAGAGTTAATTATTTGTAATCTCTCTCTCTCTCTCTCTCTCTCTCTCTCTCTCTCTCTCTCTCTCTCTCTCTCTATATTTATCTCTCTATCTATCTATCTCTCTCTCTCTCTCTCTCTCTCTCTCTCTCTCTCTATATATATATATATATATATATATATATATATATATATATATATATATATCTATCTATCTATCTCTCTCACACACACACACGCGCGCACGCACGCACAGGCGTGATGTTACTAATCTCAATCTCTTCTATCAATACAATTATGGCATGTGTTATACAAAGTTGCCTGTAATTGCTTCGAAGCTGTTTGGCTCGTTCGTCTAATTGTCGTCACTGGCGTTATATGATACGCCATTGTAAGACACCTTTTTTATTCAAGGGGTTTCTTTCTAAGAACTGCAATATCGCCAACTCTTTTCCTACTGATTATTTTCCTCTTCCATATAAACTTGATCTTTTAACAACTAAGACTAACAGGCACTTCCGTTTTTTGGTGATGATCATATTTCGCTCTTCTTATCTCTTTAAATCAAATGAGTTCTCACGTTGTCTGGAGCGATTTTCATAACAGTATTGAAGGACAAATAACGTTGTTTTTCGTTTTCCATTCCATATAAATTAAATAGATATTTTCTAAACTATTCAGTTACTTTTATCTACTCTACTAATTTGAAAAACGGGAATATTGCAAAAGTTACACAAATAAGAATAACTGATCAAAAAATATATATATGGATGTGACTCCAGACAAGGTATCAAGCTACTTGATGTAAAAGGCAAGAAGTAAAAATAATAAATAAATACAAAAGATTCTTAACGTACAGACATAAGATGCTTATTCACTTTAGTATTTAAAGGGCCAACTATATAATTAGGATGAAATGAGTAAGCAGAGAAAGAGTTCTACAACGTTGCAATCCTTGTAAAGAAGCTGCTGGAATAGAAATTTTCTTTATAACGCCCTCTCGAAACAGCGAATTGCAGAAAAAAAACACACATGCAGTACTATAATATTCGGAATCAAATTGAGACGAGCAAAATTATAACGTTTCTTCTTATTAGCTCCTTAAGTGTGTGAGAGAAAGCACAGAAATGAAGAAATGGTGGTGTAAACAGAATTATAGATAGCGTCTGAACTTTATGAAGACTCCGGAAACACGACAATACTTCAATAAAATACAACCGTAATCCGTATAAGGTCTGATAGTTTTGTTTGTTTATTTTTGTTTTGTTTTTCTGTGTTAAATACTATTTAACGGAGCAATATTTACTTTCGTAATAAACTGTATTCGTTTTTTTTACATAAATCCCTTAATTTAACACTTTCATTTACAACTTCTCTTTGAAACGTCAATATAAAACTGATTTTATATTTATCTCCTCGCCAAGAAGTTAAGCACAAAATAAAGTGGAGCCTTGAACAGCGATCGAATAAGAGGAAGTATACTCTAACCTACAAACACCGTCAGCATTCATTGCCAGGAGCGCACCAGTAGGTGTGTCAGAAACTGACCTAACGAATGCGTGAAAAAATATTGAATAATTCGACCTCCTGTCTTCCCAAGCTGATACCCTATTTTTTGTCAATTAAAGGAGCAAGGACCAAGGTTTAATCAAAAAAAGAAAGAAAAGACAGCATGTTTAAAAAAACAATGGTTTTAAACTTCGGACTTTACAGGTAAATTTCTAAAAATACTCCTTTTTTGTTTTAAATTTGAATATATTATTTATTGATCTTTTATCTTCAATTTGTGATAAATAAAACTTTGGTGAGTAAACTAATTATTTACTTTTTAATAGACATTTCAAAACGGGGGGGGGCGTGAATTTAAAAAAAAAGCGTTTATCTAAAATATTATATTCGAAAAGAGCATAAATTTTCACATTGACCTTGAAAATATCCTAAAAATTGAATCAATAGAACAATTTTGATAGATTTTTACAATTTAAAAATTGAAAAAATATTTAACTGGTAAAATTTGTAGTGAATAATACATAACTTACTTGGGTGTAGCTGCCAGAGGTGAGGATGCTCTTCCAACAATCAAGAAGAACAATAGCCTTGTGGTTATTTATACTAATAGAGTAAGGTAATTGTTATAAACACCTTCCTCCTTTGTGAAGAGTAACTTCATTCTTTTCTTATCTAACTGTGGTTACAAGACCTGAGAAGAAGGTCGCGAAGAAGATTGTATTTTTTTTCGCAACCTCACTTCAGGTTAGCTACTCTCAGTTATTTGATTTTTTTTATTTCTATTACATTTCATGCAACTTTAATAGTTTATTTTGGAAGTATAATCCATAAAGAAAATAAACAACCCACTTTTAAAAGAGAAATTACGAGTTTTTTTAGATTTTATTCGCAGTATCGTGTTAGGGGTGTCAAAAATTCCCCCAAAATTCTGATACATCTAGCGCACCAGGCGATTAGAAATTGACTAGACAATCCTTCAAGAGACAAGGTTAAACCTAAGCTTGTTGATATGGGATTTAATATCACAGAACAATACATCAGAAGGAGAGTAACAAAGGAAACTTTGAACTGATTTTACTGTATTAATTTTCAACAAATTAATTTTTAGTTAAATATATCTTTAATATTTTATGTGATTTAAGATTTCCCCAGCAGTAATTTTTTTTTAATTTAATGCATAGTTGACTATGCAATTGGAATTTATTTCACGAATATAATAATAAACGCATCTAAAATATTTAATCCTGAATATTTTTTTTTTAATTTCACAAACTGTTTATTATTAACAACATAAATGTGATTATACATGATGCTTTAAGCTATTTATGATTATTAGTGATGGGACGATTCCAATAGTTTTCCAGATTCCGATACAATTACCGATTCTGTACTAAATTCCCGATTCCGATACAATTTCCGATTCCGATTGTTTATAAACCTCTAAATATTTAATTATATAGTTGTTATTTTGTCAGGAGTACAGTAAAAACCCATGTTAAATGTGCATATATTTTCTCGAAACGTAAAAAACACACTTGTGCGGGTGATTTATAGCTTTTAGCTTTACTTGTAGATTAAAATTAATAAATGTTTATTATTTTATTATTACGACCAGAGCACCAGCACTCAGTGGAAGATTTTGTTTCAAACAAAATCAAATCAAATAAACGATAAGTAAAGCAATCATTTTTGGAATCAGAAAATTGGTACACATTTTTCCGATTCCGATACCACCAAAAGTTCCGATTTTTCCGATTCCCGATGCCGACCCCGATTAATTGTTCCAATGGTTATTTTCCATTAAACAATAACACATTTGAACGCAATTTGAACACATAAAAGAATAATTATCTAAGGGAGACAACTAATGTCAAGACAATTTTATTTATTATCTCCCTTAAATATTATTTTACATAAACTGTTGGAAAAATAGTATTATGCTATAATTTTTATATATCTTTCTCCTCAAAACATCTAGATGTGACCCAAGATAAAGCTTATATATAGAATTTGAAGACTACTTAACGCAATATGGTCGTTCATGCTTCATTTGTTTATCGTCAAAGTTAAAAGAAAGATTAATCTTATATTAAGTGTTAATTGGGTGAGCTCTCTTCCTGCTAGAAAGTTACGTACGCCTGAGTACGTCTACACAGCCACCATTCGCCGATTTATGGAGCATTGTTGCCACATTTGGGCTGGATCATTTGCTACTAGTCTCTCACTCTTAGACACAGTTCTAATCAGAGTCGCCAAACTAATAGGCTCCGCACTGTCCCATAATGGTAGGTGCTCCTCAACGTAAATCGCCAATCTTTCACGAAAAACACCCGTCTAACTGAATCCACTGTGAAAAATTCCCCCCACTCTATATCTGTGCCTAAATCAAAACGCGGATTCCATGAACAAAGCTTCTTTCTTAGAACTGCACGCCTGTGGAACTCTGTTCCGTCTGCCTGCTTCCCTCCGGACTACAACTTGGATGTCTTCAAGTCTAATGTTAACAAATTCCTAATGAACGGCCCCTTTAAGTAAACAATTCATCAAATCTCCACACTAACGTAATGTACTTGCAATAACCCTTATCCCTGAGTGGCTTCCGGGCCTTGATAAGTGGTGATCACTGTGTGAAAAAAAAAAATATATATATATCTCCGACACACCCGACAAACAGCAAAATCCCACCCCTACACAGTAGAGATCTCCAGATGCTATAAAGCCTTCTACTCTAATAGTTTTTTTTTTTTTTTTTTTTTTTTTTTTTCACCTAGGACTGCTATACTTTGAAATTCAATCCGGATTCCTTCTTCCATGACTGTACTGACACGCGGAAGTTCAAATGTAATTGAAACATGCATCTTGCTGCTCAACTCCCTGCATTATCTATTAGTATCACTGCATTATCTATTATTTGTTCCAGATAATAGTACCTTATATGAAGGTGGTACTGTGCCTTATTGTGGGTGAAAATGCACTAAAAATTTGTTGGTGTTGTTGTTGTTGTTGTTGCTGCTGCTGCTGCTGATTTTGTTGTTGTTGTTGTTGTTGTTGTTGTTGTTGTTACTCACTAGAAGTTTTCACATGTATCATTATCAGTAATTGCTCACTAACAACAACAAAGCTTGCCTCTTAAATCTGACTAATAACAAGTCTCTTCCAGTTCCCGGAATATTCCGTTCGATATTATAAAAGTCGTTTCTGTTTTTTCTTAATTGAAAATGATGTTTGAATTACTTTCTAATTTAGGTTTGAAATAAACTTTCCAAAATTGTATTACTTCCCCAATATTGCCTGCAGAGGTTAGCATCCTGTTTTACTTGCATCAGAATTTTTATGCATATTTTAGGCAATCGTTATGAATTTTAGCATAAAAACAAACAAAAAAAAACAAAAAAAAAGAAAAAAAGGAAAAAAATACATAAAAAAGCACAAAAAAACAAAAAAAAAATACAAAAAAAAAGAAAAAATACAATTACAAATAAACAAAAAATACCAATAAAAAAAAAAATATATAAAAACAAAAAATACAAAAAAGCAAAAATTACAAAAAAATACAAAAAAAAACAAAAAAGCAAAAAAAGATACAAAAAAGCCAAAAAGAACAAAAATACAAAAACAAAACAAAAAAATACAAAAAACAAAAAATACAAATACAAAAAACAAAAAAATCAAAAAATACAAACAAAAATACAAAAAAATACAAAATGAAACAAAAAAAAGTAAAAAAAACGAAAATACAAAAAAAAACAAAAAATACAAATACAAAAAAAAATACAAGTATAACTTAAAGTGAATTGAAAAAAAAAATCTAGGATTACTTGAAGTACTTTCTTCGTGTCTTTTTTACTGACATTTCTTTCAAAAGCATAAATGCTAAGAAATAATGTAGAACAATAAATCGATTATTTCATATAATTTAAAAGCCTCGCTATATTTATGAGACTAAGCATCAATTCCTATTTCACGATGATTGTTTATTGCCCAATGTCCTTGTCTTATTCACAAAATATAAAGAGATATTTTTTTTTAATTAATTGCATTTTATTTTTATAAAGATTATTAATAACGCCATGAATAAACCTAAATAAAGCAATCAAACAAACTTAATAGTCTAATAGTTTATAGAAAAAAAAACGGTTATATTTTACATTAAAATGGAATATGTGTCGGCTGAATTCTTTATATCGATGTATATATATAACGATACGAATATTTGCAACAGTATGATTTTTGTACAATGTATTCGCTTACTCTTCTAAATAAAATCTATTCTTTTTAAATAATAATTATGCAACTTACTTTACTCACATTCTAATTTTGATGATATGAAGTAGTAAGTAAGCTTCAGTATATTTATAACGAGACTTTTATAAATATATTACTTCCACAATTCAAACAATCAAAA
>NC_136490.1:106849292-106879292 GCF_053919585.1 Euprymna scolopes
TCTTTTCCTGATCTACATCAATGAACTCCCAAAACACATATTTAAATAATTCGTTGACGTCTATGCTGATGACACGACCATGTATGGCAAAAATCTAAGGCCGTAAATGACAAAGTTCTCTCTGATTTTCTCTTCTCTATTCTTGAGCGCACGGTACAGTGAGGGGAAAAGTGACTGGTTACTTTTAATGCATCTAAAACCAAACTCCTATCTTTACATGATCAACGCTCTGATCCCCATCTGGCATCAATCGAAATGGATGGCTCTCGTCTAGGGGAGGGTCCATGTTTTGATAAGGTTCTGGGATTGACCTTTACTCCTAACCTGAAATGGAACACGTACATCAAGTCAGTTGCCAAGGTTGCTGGAAAAATGGTAGGACATTTCTACCGCTCCAGAAGATATCTCACTGCTGATGCAATTCTCTGTGTATATAAAAGTACGTCCAAGGATAGAGTACTGCTACCACATCTGGGCAGGCGCTGCTGAAAAAGCCGATCCTGCCTTGACAGAGTACAAAATAGACTTCGTGGCTAAATGGGAGATTCCCCTTTCTCTTCCCTACAACCTCTCTCCCACAGAAGAGACGTTGCGAGTCTGTTTTTGTTTTTTCGTTACTTCCATGGAAAGTGCTCTTCTGAACTCCAATCCCTGATCCCCCCTCTTCAATCTATCACGATAAACACCCACTAGCTGAAACCACTGTCATTAATTTTCCCCACTCTTTAACTGTGCCAAAACCAAAACGTAGATTCCATGAACAAAGCTTCTTTCTTTGAAGTGCACGCCAGTGGAACTCTCTTCCGTTTGCCTGTTTCCCACCTGACTACAACTTGCATGTCTTCAAGTCCAACATAAACAAAATTCCTGAAACCACCCCCTTAAGTATGACACTTTATCAAATCTTCAATACTAACGAGTATTAGGATATTATCCCATTGATTAGTGTACACACAATAACCCTTATCCCCGAGTGGCTTCCAGGCCTTGATAAGTGGTGACTTCCATGTAAAAAACAACAACAACAAAAAAATGCAAAAAATAATCGCAGTTTAGTATATAATCGTAAAGATATATGCTAAACTGATAAGTCTAAGGGACTTAACTCGGTTTTCAAGGGAAGTAATGGTTTAGAAAGCATTTAGTTTATTATCTCCCTTGCAATAAAATTCATAAAGTTCTCTATAAATTGTTGATATTTTTTCATTTCCTATTTTTTTAAACGTGCCCTTTATAAAGTAACACTTTAATTACGTATGTCTTGTGAACCGAAAATTTTCTTTTTAGATTAGTATTGTCTAATTTTTTTTATTCCATGCTTGTTTTTTTTTTTTTGACAATTTCATGTTCATCAATTTGCTTATTCTATGTAATTCAATACTAAACTAGAACAAAAGTGTAAGCGCACTAATAAAAAAAAAGCGCTACTTATAAATTACGACAAAGATATTTAGCACTGGATAACTTTATTAGTTTAGATAATTGGAACTGCTGGATGTATAATTATTATAATGCTACTTAATATGTGTGCCCATGTGATTGCATAAAAGTACGTATCTTAATATTCAACTGAAGGTTTATAGTAATGCCGATCGTAAGAAATTCATGTCTATTCCACGACATTCTGGCATATTTCTCGAGGCAGTTAATTGTTGTATTTCTTTCGCTGTTTTCTAGACGATGATAGTTGATTTAGCGTCCCCGACGAAACATCTCCTAACATATATTTTTACTAAAGGAATTCATTACATTCTTAGACAAATTATTATTATTATTATTATTATTAATATTAGTAGTAGTAGTAGTAGTAGTAGTAGTAGGAGTAGGAGTAGGAGTAGTAGTAGTAGTAGTAACAGTAGTAGTAATTTGGCGTAAGAATGATATTTTTTCTATAAAAAAATGTTTGTTTACTTTTAAGACTATCCCACATAAAAAAGAAAGTTAAGTTACACGAAATAAATATACATTATTAAATAAAAAAATAAGAATTGTTCACACTGTTCCACTTATTTCCATATGAAATGTAAATAATAAATTATATTAAAAAATATTATAATTAATAATTGGACGATTCTAATACTTTTTCCAATTCCGATATTATTACCGATTCTGTTCTAAAGTTCTAATTTCGATAATTTACCGATGCCGATTCTTTACGAATCTTAATCTTGAATTATAAAATTTTTGTTTTGTCTTTATTCTCGTAAAATGTTAAATATGATTATATTTTCTCAAACGTAAAAACACACATCTGGAAGGAGTAAGCTTTTACTAGTATTTGAAAACTAATAAATATTTATTATTTTAACATTAATACCAGCAGTGGAATACTTTGGTTTGAATAAAATCAAATTAAAAAAAAATAATTAACGAAATCACTTTTGGTATCGGAGAATATGCACAAATTTGTCCGATTCCGATACGCCCCAAATTTGTTATTTTTCCGATTCCGATTCGATTAATTATATTATAACTTACTATACAGTTGAAATAAAGTCGGTCAGTTAAGCTCGCATGCACAGACCATCATATAATGATTAGAAAAAAAAACCAAAAAAAAAAACCAAAAAAACATTTAAAAATAAATGTTGAAATTTTAATAGTATTTCTCGCAGTTAACGGTGGCCGAATGAATTTGGGGCTTGCTAATGTAGCCATAGATGAGTTCGAATCTGTCGACCGGTGTTAATAGTGATACCCTGCACTGATGAAACCTGAAAGGATGACACGCTAGTGCCTGCAGATATGTAATAATTAATATATATATATGCATACATACTAACAGTTACCCGACGTTACCCGAGATTGAATTATGATCAATGAATATATATATAAAATATTTAAGAACACTACCAGGCACATAAATACCTTTGCCTGAAATTTCATTAAGATAGATCCAGCCGTTTTCGTGTCCATAGGAAGCCAACTCAGTCACGCAAACACAAACAAATTGCCACACACACACACACACACACACACACATACACACGTATGTATATATATATATATATATATATATATATATATATATATATATATATATATATATATATATAGAACAGGCTTGTCTAAATCCATATTGTTTGTCAGTCAGAAGTTTAGCATCTGTAAGGTTACGGATTAGAGCATGGTTACTTATAGTCTCAAATATTTTGGCAAAAAGTGGGAGGAGGCTAATGGGGCGATAAATTAACGGGTCAGTTCTTTCGCCAGAATTCTTGAATACTGGTACCACAGAAGCAGTTTTCCAACAGCCCGAAAATCATGATTCATTAAGGCATTTGTTGTAGAGTTTGGAGAGAACTGGAGCTACTTCGGCTGAGCACTTTTTTAATAGCACATCTGGGATGAGATCAGGTTCACATGCTTTTGAAGTGTCAAGGTTTTTTATGATAGCATGCACCTGAGCAGGGGTGATTTTTAAATCCTCTAGCGTGGCGTTTGTCCGTAAAGGAAAGTCAGGCAGGGGGTGGTTGGAAGGGTCCAGTGTGGAGTTTGAGGTACCTATTTACTATGCCTCCCCACGGGACAGAGTTAGACACCAGGGTCGTTTTTTAACGTGGAGAAAAGGTACAAAAATAAAAATTGTCTCAGTTGTGAAGGATCTCTCCTCCACCGAAAAAGAACAAGAAAATGAAGTGCAGCATCTGAAGAACAGATGGTATTTATTTGCTCCCCCACCGAGCAAATTAGGCACAAGGCCAATTTTTAATGTGAGGAGTGAAGGGAGAGGGAAGGGAAAAAGGGGACCAGCTCCCGAGAGGTGGGAAACGGGAGCTGGTTAAAGGTAAGGCATGTGGGGTCGCCCCCACATCCGGTCTTTGCTAGTCATAGCTAGTCATAGCTTGCAGCATCTGCCGGAACAGATGGTATTTATTTGCTCCCCCACTGAGAAAAATTAGGCACAAGGCCGATTTTTAATGTGAGGAGTGAAGGGAGGGGGAAGGGAAAAAGGGGGCCAGCTCCCGAGAGGTGGGAAATGGGAGCTGGTTAAAGGTCAGGCATGTGGGGTTGCCCCCACATCTGATCTTTGCTAGTCATAGCTAGTCCTAGCTAGTCATAGCTTGCAGTATCTGCCGGAACAGATGGTATTTATTTGCTCCCCCACCGAGCAAATTAGGCACAAGGCCAATTTTTAATGTGAGGAGTGAAGGGAAGGGGAAGGGAAAAAGGGGACAAGCTCCCGAGAGGTGGGAAATGGGAGCTGGTTAATGGTCAGGCATGTGGGGTTGCCCCCCACATCTGGTCTTTGCTAGTCATAGCTAGTCCTAGCTAGTCATAGCTTGCAGTATCTGCCGGAACAGATGGTATTTATTTGCTCCCCCAACAAGCAAATTAGGCACAAGGCCAATTTTTTAATGTGAGGAGTGAAGGGAGGGGGAAGGGAAAAGGGGACCAGCTCTCGAGAGGTGGGAAATGGGAGCTGGTTAAAGGTCAGGCATGTGGGGTTGCCCCCATATCTGGTCTTTGCTAGTCATAGCTAGTCATAGCTTGCAGTATCTGCCGGAACAGATGGTATTTATTTGCTCCCCCACTGAGCAAATTAGGCACAAGGCCGTTTTTAATGTGAGGTAAAAACCAGCTCCCCTAAAAGTAGGCAAAAAGGGGGCACTCTGGTTACCAAAAATAATAATTGTCCCAGTATAGAGGGTTTCCCCTCCATTGACTGGTACAAATTGTCTTAAGTGCAGTATCTGCCGGAACAGATGGTATTTATTTGCTCCCCCACCGAGCAAATAAGGCACAAGGCCGATTTTTAATGTGAGGAGTGAAGGGAGGGGGGAGGGAAAAAGGGGACCAGCTCCCGAGAGGTGGGAAATGGGGGCTGGTTAGAGGTCAGGCATGTGGGGTTGCCCCCACATCTGGTCTTTGCTAGTCATAGCTAGTCATAGCTTGCAGTATCTGCCGGAATAGATGGTATTTATTTGCTCCCCCACTGAGCAAATTAGGCACAAGGGCGTTTTTAATGTGAGGTAAAAACCAGCTCCCCTAAAAGTAGGCAAAAAGGGGGCACTCTGGTTACCAAAAATAATAATTGTCCCAGTATAGAGGGTTTCCCCTCCATTGACTGGTACAAATTATCTTAAGTGCAGCATCTGCCGGAACAGATGGTATTTATTTGCTCCCCCACCGAGCAAATTAGGCACAAGGCCGATTTTTAATGTGAGGAGTGAAGGGAGGGGGAAGGGAAAAAGGGGACCAGCTCCCGAGAGGTGGGAAATGGGAGCTGGTTAAGTGTCAGGCATGTGGGGTTGCCCCCACATCTGGTCTTTGCTAGTCATAGCTAGTCATAGCTAGTCATAGCTTGCAGCATCTGCCGGAACAGATGGTATTTATTTGCTCCCCCACCGAGCAAATTAGGCACAAGGCCAATTTTTAATGTGAGGAGTGAAGGGAGGGGGATGGGAAAAAGGGGGCCAGCTCCCGAGAGGTGGGAAATGGGAGCTGGTTAAAAGTCAGGCATGTGGGGTTGCCCCCACATCTGGTCTTTGCTAGTCATAGCTAGTCATAGCTTGCAGTATCTGCCGGAACAGATGGTATTTATTTGCTCCCCCACTGAGCAAATTAGGCACAAGGCCGATTTTTAATGTGAGGAGTGAAGGGAGGGGGAAGGGAAAAAGGGGACCAGCTCCCGAGAGGTGGGAAATTGGAGCTGGTTAAAGGTCAGGCATGTGGGGTTGCCCCCACATCTGGTCTTTGCTAGTCATAGCTAGTCATAGCTTGCAGTATCTGCCGGAACAGATGGTGTTTATTTGCTCCCCCACTGAGCAAATTAGGCACAAGGCCGTTTTTAATGTGAGGTAAAAACCAGCTCCCCTAAAAGGGGTCACTCTGGTTACCAAAAATAACAATTGCCCCAGTATAGAGGGCTTCCCCTCCATTGACTGGTACAAATTATCTCAAGTGCAGTATCTGCCGGAACAGATACTACACTTTGATCTTGAACAAAAGGCCGAGTAGTCTTGTCGATTGCTGAGCAAACAGCCTCGTGATTGTTGGTTAGTAGGGGAATTGTTGATTGCCCATTATTTACTACACTGTTGTAGATTTTCCAGAAGTCACGAGTTCCTAATTTTTGTGCTTCGATGCGTTTTTTTAGTGGTTTCAGTAAATTCTTTCTTAGCTGTCGCTATTTCTTTCTTAACGTTACTTCTAGCTTCTATATACTTCTGTCTGTTTGAACTGGACTTATGTCGGTTAAATCTGCAGTATGCATGTTGCCTTTGAGCAATGGCAGTTGCGTAAGTAGAAGTAAACCATTGGGGAGAGTGGCGTTGGCTATAAAATTTCCGCATGGGAACATGTGCTTCAATTGCTGTTTTGAACCATTCAGTGGTCTCATTTGCGCACTGTTCAGCAGAAAGAGAAAAATATTTCACCATGGGGCATCTCTGATAAGATCTCTGATAGCTTCCCAGTCAGCCTTTTTATAATATCTCGTTGTTTTGAGCAATGACTCTTCAGTTTTGGGTCTAGAGTTTAGGGCGATTTCGACCATTATCACTGCATGATCAGCGTTCCCGAGTGGGCTGTCAGCATTTGTTATACAATTCTCGGGAACTGTGGTCAGAAACAGATCTAGAAGTGATGCATGTTGTTCTTGTTGGTCAGGGAAACGGGTTGGAAACGTAACCATTTATGATAGGGAGTGAGATATGGCGAAGCTTTGTGTTGTGCTGCCCGCTGCATCTGTGTGAGTATAGAATCCAAGCCAGTTTTTGTGGTGAACATTAAAATCACTAAATATATGTACTTGTGCGCTAGTGTCGAGGGAGAGTGCTATGTCTATGCTGTCAAAGACTTTGTTTATTATGGTGCAGTCATGGGTCGAGGGAGAGCGGTAGAGAAAATAAAAGTAGCTAATGTTATGTTGTAAAAGTAGTTAATGTTATGTTTAATTTTTTACAGATGGTCCAGTGTGTATATGTGTGTGTGTGTGTGAGGGAAGAGAGAGAGAGAGAGAGAGAGAGAGAGAGAGAGGGGGGGAAACCAGGGTAAATTACTGCGAACTGTTCGTAATTACACGTGCTAAATTAATCTTGGAAGAAGATTTGGAAACTTTCAATTATTCATAGCGACTTCAATATAAACCTTCCATAAATATATGCTTTGTTCGTACTATGTGTTTGCATGTGTCTAATATATAAGATATCTCTTACAGCAAGGAATTATCAGTTGCCCGCATATGTTTTGTAGATTCCGATGTCTCCTATACGGGATGTGGCATCAACTAATACCCGGTTAAATTGATTCCTTGGTAAGCAGATGGGTTCAATAGTTTCTTCATTTCGTTTTACGTGGTAAATGCAAGAAAAATAATAAATTTCGAGACCCATTTTCCGACTTTAATTACTTTTTTTTTAAATATTGAAAGCACAAACGTGAAATAGTTTTTCTGTGACAGCCAGATGACACGTGTGTCGATATAAGTATATTGAATGTAATGATCTGATTTCATTTTTTGTCATTGCACATTCAGTGAGTTTGCCCAATTGTTTTAGGTTTTTTTTCGTAAGGATTCGCCTCTGAGTTATTTGTGCTCACTGGTCTATTTAGATTCGATGTTTTTGTATCTGCCAGGACACCATCTACGAGTTAACTCCTGACCACGATAAAACCTATATCAGAGTATATACGCGCTCACTTTAATCATGACTAACTAAATTAAGCACATATCCTGAATATGTTATGAATTTAGATACTTATAACCTATTGATTATTATTACTACGCAAATAGGTCACACATACGTAGGTATGGCAAAAATAAACATTATTTTTACGCAAATAGGTCACAAATTATTAAATCAATATATATATATATATATATATATATATATATATATATATATATATATATATATATATATATACTAGCAAAATTACCCGTCGTTGACTGGGTTCAAAAAAAGCGTACAGAAAATGGACTCTGATTTATGAAATTATGATAGGTTATGAAAAGGAAGGGTTGTAAAGAGATAGCATCGAATTTGAAGGTATCAGAACCAAAGCAAAATATGATGACAGTAAAAAATAAAATAGATAAACCCCATAATTTATTATACCATACCTGTTCACACTGAAACACTTATCACAATATTCTGTGGATCTATATTAAAAAACCTTGTTAAACTTTGTGACATATTTCCATTCTATGTAGGTCAGGCGCGAACGAAGACCCCATAATTTTATTATACCATATTTCTTCAAACTGAAACATAATTATCAAAGTATACTTACGCAGATATATATGAAAAGTCTTTATTAACGTTTGCGCCTATTTCCATTCTATGGAGGCCAGGCCCCACCATTTTATTATACCATCCCTATTTAAGTTAAAACATGCTTATAAAAGTATTCCTATGTGCATCTATATCAAAAACACTTGTAAACGTTTTTTTTAGCTTAAAACGTTTTTTTATTTCTAGACTTTTTGGACCAGGCGCGAACGCAGACCCCACAATTTTAATGAATCACCGTTTTGTCAGATCAAACATACCCATTCCTGTATCTCGATACATCTTCTATCATTTTATGTAATCAGTTTTATTAAAATAGTCAACCATATTGGAGGCTATTCGTAACCACACACACACACACGCACACACACACATTCAGCTTTATATATATATATACATATATATATATATATATATATATATATATATATATATATATATATATATATATATATATATATAGTAAGTTACAAAAATATATCTTGCAATTAAGCTACAGAGAATATCCCGCGTTTCATTCACGTTAGAATTCGTCAGGCTAACGTGTATGGAACGCGGAATATTGTATTTAGCTTTATTGCCACATATATTTTTATAACTTACTACCTATCTCTACCTATGTATTGAGCACTGTTGAAGTAAATACTTAAAATTTACGCATAAAATTATACTCTCGTCTATTAATTTATGTGATTAAATGGAATATATATTATATATATATTTGTGTGTGTGACTTCCTCATAGATTCCAAAACGGCTAAACCTATCTTTCGCAAATTTCACACAAAGCTAATTTATATGTCTGGTAATGCCCTTCGATATGTTTTTAGAGAAATTCATCCGATAAGTATCGAAAATCGAAAAAATCCGATCTAAAAAATGTTTTTTTCTCTTATAAAAATAAAAGAATAATTTTTTCAGGGGAATATTTATGTTACCACCGGCCAAGAGAAATAATAATATTCCAGCAAATCATTTATTCTTAAATAAAAAAAAAAAACAACAACAAATATATTTATTATAATCTGGAGGTATAGCTTAGTGGCAGAGCGTTCAATAACAGATCGAATGATCTCCTGTTCAAGCCCGGGTTGTACGTCGCCATTTTATATAAATGTTTTCTTATTAATATATTTAATTTACGAGATGATATATACATGATGCATTCAAGATTCTTCATATCCCATTAAGGTACATTTTGCAAGATTCTTTGGATAGTTTATTAAAAATAATTAGTGTTATATGCATCCTGGTCTCCTTTCAGTTCCGAGAACCAAGTAATACTCAGTATAAGGGTTGCTACGCGTGTAACTGTGAAGCAAGGTTTGCGCGATCCACACCTAAAACTATCCCGAATCTGCACTGCTTGATCTCTATGGCAAGGATAAATAGAGGACGACTAAAAAAATGCCGAGATAAGCGGAGAGGACATACAACATCTTGTATTCTGAAGTGGACACCAATTTTATCACATTTTTTGACAAATGGATAATAATCCAATGACCCTCAAGTAACAATGTTTAAATTTGACTCCGTAGCAGCCTTTATATCCGGATGAAAACCGATTAAAAGTTGTCTACGTGTCTGAATACTCTATATACAAAATGTCAAAGCTGTAGATAAAAAAAAAATTCGTTGAGTATATAAGCAGACACACATTGTCACTCTTCTAGATATATAGATTAGATTGTAACAATCAAAATCGTCGAATAGAAGTTTGATTACGATCCATTCGTGAGGCGTTCATATCATATCAAAATTACTGCTAAGAAGTACGAACACCCACGTGGTTAAATACTTTGCTAATCAATTACGTAGAAAAAGTAAAACATTCAAAAGTCTGTTGCTCTTGTTAGCCCTAATGTAATCAGTAACAAACCTAGAAAAGTGCAATTATTTTGAGGCGCAAGTGTATTCTTACATATTAAAAGGTGAAGTACTTCGCCAGCTTTACTGAAAACCTTCAAATATTCTCAAAGGAATGCGTACTGAACTCAGGATTCTTTGATAATGTTCTTGAGGCATGTATATTTCGTTTTCCTTTATTTTTCACAGCATCCGGTTTTAACAGAAAGATATTTGCAGTATTGGTTTGGACAGCCAATGCTGCGGTATTCCGACATGAGGAGGTTGATATGACTAGTAACAGAGTAAACACATTAGTTTCTTTGAATAAACATTATTATTGGCTTAGAATGAGTTTTCACACGTCTTCAGAGATCTTTACCTGAAAACAACCTGTGGTTTTCATTGGAAGCTGAGTGACAACAAGTATCCCCAGGTTTCCAGTACTGTCCACTTCTTTCGATAACATTTGCAAATGAATTTGCATTAACGCAAAAGCTGCTTGCCATTGATCTCTCGTTGGCAGCAGCTACTGGTCTTTGTTGGGATTTGAGTGGTAATAAGCCTACCAAAGGTCCCAGTTTTCTTCGCACTTATTCAGCTGAGGTCTGGCCAGTTTATCAGCCTTTTTAAAGGGAGTAGGGTTGGATTAGAGAACATATAGATATGCGGTTTTAGTGTTCTTGGTTCCATGTAGTGTTTAATGTTTTGCCTTTTCCAGCAGTTTGTCTGGCCTGCACTTGTTGCTCGTGTGTGTTAGTTTCAGCATTCAAGGTTTTTTCTTAATATCTCAGCTGTTTCCATGATTGTTGTTCGTTCGTTGTATATTTTCAGTCATTCCTTTGATTCCAATTTCTCCCATTCATTTTTCAAAGTTTTTTGGGGATTGTTCCTAGTGCTCCTACAGTATTATTTTAATTTTCTTTATCTTCCGTATCCCCTTCAGGTCTCTGGCTAGCTCTGTGTATTTGCTCCGTTTCTCCTTTTCTTTGATATTCACCCTGTTGTTAGCTGGAACAGAAAAGTCTACGAGTTGACAGGATTTTTTTTCCTGTTAATGATTACGACGTCTGGTTTTCTTGCTTGGATGGGTTTATCAGTTTGTATGTCCATGTCCCATAGGACTTTGTGATTTTCGTTTTCAAGTACTGTTGCTGGCTTATGTTTTTACCACTTGTCTGTGCGTTCGAGATGCAGTTGTTTGCATAATTCACAGAGTACTACTCTTCCCACTTGGTAGTGTCTTGTATTATATTACATGTTGGGCCAATTTGCTGCATTCACTTATTATATTAGTCTGCATTTGCTGTTTTCCTGTGTTTTGTCGATCTTTGCTTTAATGTGGTTGGTTCTTATCGAGTTGTCTTATGCTGCAGTTTTTAGGGATTCAGTTTTTCGGCTTATGTGTCCTTTTTGCATTCATGCCCAAGTGTTTTCGTCGTCATTATTATTATTATTATTATTATTATTATTATTATTATTATTATTATTATTATTATCTCCTAGGTCTTTACATCCTCCTGGATCCTTCTCGGATATTTCGTATCACTCTTTGGGGACAGTGATGGGGCAAGAGAAGGGGATGGGGGTGAGGATAGCAAACTTAGAGATAGGCAGTTTTAATCTTTTCCTATAACGCTTCTTCATGTTTTGTCTCTGTAGCAGTTTGTCTGGATCGCTTATGTGACTCATGTATTTTAGTCTCCGCATTCAAGATTTTCCTTAATATTTCAGCTGTTTTCAATATTGTAATTTCTTGTCTCTTTCCAGCCATTCCTCTGATTCCGAGTTCTCCCATTCTTTTTTCAAAGCTTTTCAGAATTGTTCCTAGTGCTACTACTATAATAAGTATTATCCTGATTTTCTTCATCATCCATATCCTTTTCAGCTCTCCAGCTAGCTCTGCGTATTTGCTTCGTTTTTCCCTTTCTTTGATATTCACCCTGTCATCAGCTGGAAAAGCAAAGTATACGATTTGACAGGACGTTTCTTTCTTGATAATTATTACAACGTTCGGTATTCTTGCTTGGATGGGTTTATTTGTTTATATATCAATATCTCATAGGAGTTTGTAGTTTTCGTTTACTGTATCCGGTTTGTGCTTGTCTGTGCCTTCAAGATGCTGTTGTTTCATAATTACCAGTGTACTGCCCTTCCCACTTGGCCGTGCCTGTTTTTGTATTCCTTTTGGGCCAATTTGCTGCATTCGCTTGCTATATGGTTTATCATTTCGTCTGTTTATGCACAGAGTCTGCATTTCTTGTTTTCTTGTGTTTTGTCAAGCTTTGCTTTGATATGATTTGTTCTCATCGCGTTATCTTGTGCCGTAGGTATTAAGGGTTTATGCTTGTACAATTTGTCTGTACGCTAAAAATGCAGTCATTTGCACAATTTCAGCTGTTGTAGTTATTGTTATCCGTTGTAGCTCATCAGTCTTCAACTCTCATTCTCATTTCTTACACTTTTCTCGAAGTATTTTTGGACTGCTTCAAGTGATCCTCGATTATTTGTGTTCTCTTGAATTTCCTCATGTTTCATATCCGTATCAGTACTGGTATCATAATTACTTACTTACTAGGAGTAGTCACACAGGGAACCATCAAAGATTTCTCTTTGATAACAACTTGTAGTGTTCTCTTGAGTTTGAGTGACAACAAGTCTGCCCAGATTTCCAGTTCACCTCTTTCGATGAACTTTGCAAAAAAAAAAAAATAAATAAAGAAAGAAAAAAAGCGTTATGGGGCGTAAGGCAGGGGCAGGTAACTAACAATTTATCAGTTTCAGTTTTCATGATTCCATGTGATATTCCTTTGTGTTTTGCGCCAGTAGCCGTGTCTGTATGCCCAGTGTGTATCTGCAGTTCATGTGTGTTAGTCTCCGTATTAAAGAGTTTTCCTTAATATTTTTGCAGTTCTTCTTCTTCTTCTTCTTCTTCTTCTTCTTATTATTATTATTATTATTATTATTATTATTTTTGTTATGTTAAATAGTCTCGCTTGGTTGAAAAAGAAAACAATTTATCTACCCGTACCCTTACCCGACAGAAGTTATGCGCCAACAGATAAGACTTAATTTCTCG
The DNA here is from genome assembly GCF_053919585.1 of Euprymna scolopes. Taxonomy (NCBI): domain Eukaryota; kingdom Metazoa; phylum Mollusca; class Cephalopoda; order Sepiida; family Sepiolidae; genus Euprymna; species Euprymna scolopes. The sequence continues at coordinate 106,862,453 of NC_136490.1, forward strand.
CCTTTGGTGGTGTCTACGCACATTTCTTAACCTGCTTGTAAATAACTTTCCACCTCGCCGATAAACAATTTATCTTCTGAAAGCAATTCTGGTCTATCTGTATGTAGACACCGAATCTGTGGTACTACATGAATGCGAAGTGCTTTTCAATTTACTGAATAAATGTGGCCTCACATTGTAAACTTCTTTCAAGCAGTTTGTCGAAAAATCAAAGGAGATTAAAAGTAATAGGAATTAAGCACGCCGATTCACATTTGGATGCAAAATCAATTTAAAAGTAATGCACTGGGAACAACGTATACATTGGTTTTTCGCAAAATGGATTTTATTTAAACTGTGTGGAGTTGGAGTTCTTAAGAATTCGTATATTTGTTCGCTATTGCTTGGCAAATTTCTATGATCTGAAGAATGTTAAACATTAATTCAAATAATATACATTTAATTCTTAGATGTGTAGTAAACACGGAACAACGTCTTTCTAAGTTTTGTCATATCATTAAAGAAACATTAAAAGTCTGCTGATGTAGATGTAAATGTATTTATCTTTTAAATGTTACCGTGAAGAAAAGAGAAAAAAAATAAATCAGTCTGCGATTTCATTTGCAAGTAAGAAATTGATCATTAACATGAGATGTACATATTATAGACAATAAGATATCTATATCAATAAGGGTTTTATCACTCAAAGAGGAACGACCCCCTCATGGGACATTAGTCATCTATCTCTGTCCCGAGCTATCCGCTGCCATGTGGGACACATGTGGTATATTAGGTCCTCCCTCCATCTCGTTCTTGATCTTCCCTTTGCCAATTTATGTTTATGAGGCGTCCATTCCATTGACCTGACTGACCATCTGTTGTCATGTTGTCTGTCTTCCATGCCATGCCTATTTGTTTTTGGATGTTTTGATGGCAATAAACCTATTTATTAAATAAAAATCCAAACAATTCCTGAATTAAAAATAAAACAATAACCATTTTTTTTCTTTTCTTTTTACATTTTCACCCCAAACAAGGCACATTGCCACTTTGGTGTAGGGGTCTACTATCAGGGGCAGCAACTACTGGGGCACTATGTTGGGATTTGGGCAGAAAGATGTCGGTTCACGTTACACTTGAACTTCTGCCAGTCAGTACAGTTAGGGAAGCAGGGACTCAAATGGAATTCCAGATTCTGGCGGTTCTGGGGTAGAAACTACTGGAGTAGAAAGATCTTTTACATCTAGGGATCTCTACTGTGTGTGGTGGGATTTAGCTGCCTGTCGGGTTTGTTGAGGGTGTCTACGTCGTGGGCGCACAAGTGTCTGCAGTTCGTCAGCGTATTCACCATTAAAATACTTGTAGAACAGGCAGAGGGATGCAACGTTTCGTCGATGGGACAGAGGCTATCAGATATGCGACACTTTTTTTAACCTTGTCTAGGAGCGAGAGACTAGCAGCAGATGCACCAGCCCAAATGTGACCACAATACTCCATACATGGGCGAATGGTGGCCTTATAGAGGTACAGGATACTTTCAGGTGTCAGTAGTTTTCTAGCAGGGTAGAGAGAGCCTACCTTTTTCGCAGCGGCCCCGGCAATGTTTTCAATATAATTGTTCCAACTCATGTTTCCTGTGAACGTTAGGCCAAGCAGTTTGAAAGATGTACTCTCAGATTAGGAGTCACTGGCCATTGCTATAAGTGGCAGAGAAGGTTTCTTGTAATTATTGAAGGAAACCAGTTTGGTCTTGGCAGCATTGAATGTGACCATCCATTTATGTCCCCATTCCACTACAGATTGGAGGTCATCCTCTAGTATTTTTGCCATTTCTTTAGATATGTGTTCATTTGTTTTCCTGTCATGCCTGTTATAGAGTGTGGTGTCATCAGCATATATACCCATCTCAAAGGCAGTTTTGTCGGGGAGGTCATTAATAAATATTAGGAACAATAGAGGTCAAAGGATAGACCCCTGAGGCACTCCCGCATTTATATCACACTGTTTAGATGTAGGACCGTCGAGGACAACCTGGATTTTTCTCTTATGTAAGAAGGATTTAATTATGTTAAGTATTCTACCAGTGATACCGTATGATTTAATTTTCCTGAGGAGAACCTCATGCCATACCCTTTCAAAAGCCTTAGATATATCTAGAGCTACAGCTCTGCCCTTCCCCGCTTTGTCCAGTGAATGGTATATACATTCAGAGATTACAGTGAGGATGTCAGCTGTGGAACGGGCTTGTCTAAATCCATATTGTTTGTCAGTCAGAAGTTTGGCATCTGTAAGGTGCCGGACTAGAGCATGGTTAATTATAGTCTCAAATATTTTGGCGAAAATTAATAGTTAATTAATAAAATAGCATTATTCAAAACAAATATACAAGTGTGTTCATCTTGCGACTAGAATCGTGCATACATATACTGTATACAATAAAAGATAGGCTGTTTCTATTTTCTAAACTTCAATTAACTATAAATAATAAGGTGTTGTGATGTTCTCGTTCATGCGAGAAGGGAGTCTTATGATCGAATATGTACATTTAACTATAAACCAAGTATTGCAAACTCAGTGCCCATTAAAGGACACATGGGAAAATTCATATTTTAATGATGGTCCTCGCAGATAATAGTACTCGTTTCACAAAAGTATTTCCGGATCATTTGTTACCTCAAAGCATTGAAACCATATTTATCAATTATTCTTCTTGACAGTACACCTATTTAAATTCATAATTTGTTATGAAATCTTAGTTCATTTTAGTTATAATAAGAGCATAACACCTACCACACCTACATTATTGATATTTTCATGTATCACCTTCACGCATAAACTCGATAAAGTAATATATATTCTTTAGAAGTATAAGAATTAGAAAACGAAATCACTCAGTTTTTCAGTGAATAATGCTAGTTAAAACTAAAATTTTAGCAATTGCAATATGCTTGTTCTTGAAAAGGAGCGCATAGAATGTATCTCAATTTATATGCGTTTTTTAAAAGTTATTTCTCTTTGTAAATCTTCCCGTATAAGTTATTTTTGTTTATGTGTGTTTAATTCTTATTTAACGTCACATTGAGATGTTGACTTATCTTATTATAACGATAGCGTGTGTGTTCTTGTGTGTTTCACGCTTACATCGGGAAGGGCCACATAATTGCTGCCATCTTTCCTAAGTGAAAATTGTATTATGGAATCGACTAGATTCGAACATTTCTAAGAGAAAGTTGTCTCATATGACCGACAGGATTTGAACATCCCTAAGTTAAAGTGGAGTTGTGCACCGCACTGGGTTCGAACTGCTCCAAGTAATAGTAGTTTAAGAAAGCTACTGAATTCGGAACTTTCCTATGTGAAAAAAAAACAAACAAAAAAAATAACATTATGACTGTATTCGGACTTCCGTAATTGAAGATGGTTCCATGGAACCGAATGAAGTCGAACTTAACATATCAGTATTGTTATTCACTTATCCCATCTCACACCCAAAACAATTATAATTAATAATCATAGAATTAAAGACAACATATTATTTTTAAATGGTAGAATAGTGATCTTGTTTGGAGGCAGGATTAAACATATGATTTATTCATTCCCGGATAAAATTGAAAAGCCTTTCTAGTAAGTAATAATTTTGGGGATGGGCTAATACAGTATCCCTTTCGTTTTTTATTAATGTTATACTCTAGCTTCTTAAGATGTATTCGAACTGCCTCTTCCTGCAGAACTTGGTTATGTTCGAAATTTTAGAGTTAAACACAAAAATTCCGAAAGAAGATAGGATACACCTGAAGATGGTTAGAAGTTACCTCGTACGAAACGTTATGAATAAACCAGTAAAACATACAAAATATCAATCTTTATCTAAAAAAACAAAAACAAACAGGTGAAGAAACAGGAGGAGATGAATGTGATTGAGTCTAATATTTATTTATTATAAATATATATGTTTTATTTTTTTAATTATTAACAGAAATGTTTTTTTTTCTATCTTATATTAAACGTTCTGAAAAGAAACATAATTAGTTTAAAACGATTGTAATTTAAACAATTAGTGAGAGCGAAAAACGATCTTTAAAATCTTTACTGCGATCGGGATTTGGACTCTTAAATCTTAAGCGACAGAGTCAAGCTTAACTGCGGAAAATTGTGGGTAAAATATCCGGAAAAAATGTTGCATAATCCTACAGCCCCTGAAAGTATCTAACTTCTAACGTAATACTTTACTGTACACGCGTCAGTTACGTCCTAATAAGAAAAGACTGCTGCTCCAATTTAGAAGATGTCGCTCTGATCACTCTTTCTAGTCTTGCTAAAGTAGAAAATGTTTTTTGTAATTTATTTAGGAGGGTGGACCTTTTCTCTTCCCTATAGATTCATTCTCCCAGAAAAGACGTATCTCATCTTTCTCGACTCCTTCGATCTTTCTAATGCAAGTGTCACATAAAGGCACAATCGCTGATCTCCCTGTAAAACAGTTAATTTTCTTAATATCACCAATGCAAATATATTTCCTTTTCTTCTTTTATGTACTGAAGAAATACAAGACTTCTGTGAACATTGTTTCTTTCCACGTGCTCCGTGTAATGTACAAACACAATACCATAAGACTTTGTTCCAGCTGTCTGCGCCATTTCCGTAAGTAATCAAGTTTTACATATTACACTGATCGTTTTCAAACCTCTCATAACATTATTCTTCATTAGCCTGACAATTTTAGTAATCTTTATTCTTAAGTGGATGTTGGCCTTGATAATTGGTGACTTATTAATATAAAAAAGAGGAACGACACATGGTTGGTCAGAGTTATACTAGTCACAATATTATCGCTTCAGGCAAATTATACAAATGCTATTCAGTTGTACCGCATAAAGTTTAGAATAGCTTAACGCCATATATGTTTTAATCTTTGTAAGTAATAACGACAAAATATTTTTTATGTGTAGAAAGAGCGATGAACACAAAGCTAATGGCGTCGGTAATTTGGACTTCCTCTATCTTAACTGAAAGATGACATCAATCATGCGGGCGCTATCAGTCAAAAGTAGTCAGTCAAGCTGCCCCTGCCCGAAATACATGACAGGAATAAACAAAGCCGCCACCGGTATGCGACATTTTCCGACAGAATCCCTAGTGATGGCAATGTGGGCACTCAGCACGAAATCCTGATGATATATGGACAGCGATTTTGGCGCGGAATTTCAACGAACCTTCTATAAATTTCCGAGAAGCGGCCTGACTTTACAGGGCCCGACAAATGTTGAAGCGGTACCCAGCAGTCACTTAATAAATCTTTATCGACGCACATAAGATATATTTGCAAATGAATACACTCACATGCGCGCGTACACACAACTATTTATTCGTGTGTATTTGACGTTACTCTTTTTATTTGAGCTCCAATCTATGATCCCCCCTCTCCAAACTTTCACGAAAAACACTCGTCTAGCTGAAACCACAGTCAATAATTCCCTCCACAATTTACCTGTGCCTAAACCAAAGCGAAGATTCCATGAACAAAGCTTCTTTATTAGAACTGCACACCTGTGGAACGCACTACAATTTGTCTGTTTTCCAGCTAACTACGATTTGGTTCAACATAAAAACCTTCTTGATGAACCGTCCCCTTAAGTAATGCAATTTATCAAATTTCCGCTACTAACGATTACTACGATATTATCCCATTGACTACTGTACACTCAATGACCCTTATCCTCAAGTGGTCTCCGAACCTGGATAAGTGGTGACCCCTATGTAAAAAAAAGACAAGCTGTAAATAAATATTATGGCCATACATTTACAGAAATAACTCAGTTCTTACGTGGAGTCAGAGAAAGCTCTCAGTATAAACGTACGAGGGGCGTGCAATAAGTAATGCCCAATACCTACTTCCAGTTGGCTGATCTAGCTGAAATTTTGCATGAGCAATGATTTATATCTCTACGGGTTATGAAGCAAATTACAGCTCTGAACTAATTGTGGTTTCTGTTTTACAGGTGTTTGAACTGAGTCAGGTGTGAAATGGAGCCTGTTGAATGTTGAGCAGTGATCCGGTTCAGGGGCATTAATTATTGCACGCTCCTCGTAGCATGGCTTAGTTCAGCTGACTCTCAATTAAAACAGAAACATGTTGCAAGTATGTAGCAAAAATTGTTAAACAAATCAATAAAGATTTTTAACAAATTCAATTTATTAATGCGCACAATCACACAAACAAAAAAGACATTAGCTGGATGAACCCTGCATAAACAGAAACGATATATATATATATATATATATATATATATATATATATATATATATATATATATATATATATATATATATATAAAGAGAGAGAGAGAGAGGAGAGGGAGAGGGAGAGGGGGAGAAAGAAAGAAAGAAATAGATATATACTATATATATATATATATATATATATATATATTTTGTGTACAGAAAGTTGTTAGTTGAGACAGGTCATTGGTACCGTCGGTTTCAAGCCCGATAATAAGGCCCGTTTAAGGTATCCTTATCGAGCTCTCTTCAGCCAATATTCGTCTCTAGAGACGAATATTGGCTGAAGAGAGCTCGATAAGGATACCTTAAACGGGCCTTATTATCGGGCTTGAAACCGACGGTACCAATGACCTGTCTCAACTAACAACTTTCTGTACACAAAATATAAGTACGCTCTTAAAATTTGGATTTTCCTTTTAATTGAGCACTCTGCTGGAATTCTTTTTCCAAAAAAACTAATCATATATATATATATATATATATATATATATATGCGTGTGCGCGCGCGTGTGTGCAGCAAATCGTTATCGAAGCATGACCACTTGTCCGCTTTATATTATCTGCTAATTTTCTCGACTTGACGAGCAATTCTTTTGATATCTTCTGGTAAGTGATGCATTCGTGGAACCATGTGATCTTATCCCGACAATTTCTTTCTCAAAGGATTAACCAGAAGTACTACTGTTTAATGGGCTTTGTTCAATGGTGTTTATTTTCTTTCAAAATTTTCTGGCGGGTGAAGAAACAGGAGGAGAGGAATCTGATTGAGTCTAATATTTATTTATTATAAATATATATGTTTTTTTGTTAAATTATTAAATGTTTAATATTTTAGTACCTGTATAAAATGCAATTTTGTTAATATTATATTATATTTTTTACTAGTATTGTTTCGAGTAATTTTGATTTGGTTGTCTTTGGGGTTTTATTGTTATATATTATACTAGTGGGGGTATCCGGCGTTTCCCGAATATGGTGAGGTGTGTGTGTTTGTGTGGGGGGGGTAAATCAAAGCAAAATGAAAAAATAAAGAATAAGAGAACGTAATAACCCTGTTTTAATATCATTAGTTTTTTTTTAATCGAAAAAAAAGCAGCGAACGTGATGCAAAATAAAGAACGATGTAAAAACTTCTTTACATATTGGAAAAACAAAAACAGCAAATGTGATGGAAAAATAAAAGAAACGAACGAGAAAATGGCATAAATAATCCTGTTTCAATATACAAAATTTTACAAATCGAAAATATATACATATATATGACATCTCGGCTCGAATGTGCAATCTTAAGATAACGACGCTGCTAATATGACCGCCTGAATGTAATTAGGACGCTTAACTAATGCAAGAAAGAACGTTTTTGCGGATGCGTGTATGGCTAAATGCGTGTATTGCTATGCTAATATGCTATTGCTAAATTGCTATGAAGGAATACTTTTTTGCTACCCATCCCTGTATAAAACCCTCAACTGGGCACTTTTCTACAGGGGGGGGGACTTTTTTCGCCGATATTTTCGAAAGTCAGAGCTTCTTTTCGATTGTCTAGCCTTAATTTAAACCTACGTCACTTCCGGTTTGGTGATCAGCGCAACAATAAAGACGTCATTAAATTCCACGTTATTTGTCTCCTTCGCGGTTCGGGTTCGAGCCTGCCTACCTGCTTGCCTGCTACCACATTATTTTTTTGCTCAACACACACCTCCAAATGTAAACGATCACATTTCATTGATTGAGATTGTCGGACTGACTTCTTCATCTTGGTTGTTATAGTCACAACGTTTCGACCGTTTTGCCCTCCGGCCTTCAGGTGTTTTGTATCGAACTGGGGAACCTTTATTATTATTACGGGGGTACCGTGTTCGGATTCCAGCTAGGCTCTGGGACATAGTTGACATAGTTGCTGATTCTCTGACTCCATGCGGGGCTTCACTCGTACCAGGTGTCGTCTGAGTGTTGATTCGCTCTTGAATACATACTCTGAATATGTGCCCCCTACAACATCAGGACGGTATTCAAGAGCGAGTCAACACTCAGACGACACCTGGTACGAGTGAAGCCCCGCATGGAGTCAGAGAATATGACCAAGAACTGCACATATTCCATCCCATGCAGTTGCAGAAAGGTTTACAAGGGTGAAACATGCCGCCCCCTTAAAGTAAGGGTGGAAGAACACCGAAAAGCGGTAACTAAAGGGGAGACGAAAAAATCGGGTATAGCCAACCATGTCTGGATGGAGAGGGGGATCATCGCCCCCTATGGGATGAAGTAAAAATAATAAACAGAGAGGTCCACTGGAAAGTGTGAAAACTTAAAGAAACAGCTCACATACTCGGACATAACAACCTACTGAGCAAACCAAGCATAGAGCTGACTGCAATTTGGACACCTCTGATAGAGAGAGAACACCTTGAATAACAACATAGGTTTAACATTAACAAAAAAACAACTAAGAATTACTACAGTGGCATATGGCCGAGTGGTCCTAGACGTTGTATCAAAGTTTACAGTTACCCAAAGATGCTTCGTTCAATCCTGAACGAAGGCAGTGAAAAGTAACATTCAAAACGGAGAATCAGCGAAATCTCAATCAATGAAAACATCTAATCTCAAAAATACAGACAGTTACGATCACATTTCACACTAGTATTAAAATAGTATTTTTAATAAAATTTTCAAGTAAGTTTGGCATCGTAAATAATATTACTGTTTAGTTAATGACTTAGTTATTGTACGTAAGTTTTTTAAATTATAACTAAGCTCCCAAAACAAGCAATGTCTCAACCACACTTGAATTCTCTCCGCACATATTTGGTTGTGCTTTTATTTGTGGTAGGAGAACAACTGTGAGTTTACAGGGAGAAACGATTAAAATGTCGCCCTAAAGTAAACAACACTGAACTAATTAAGATAACTTGATTGTGTAGTAGAACTGACATCTATTCAATATAGCCGCTTTCAGCCTCAATCACCGCTTCAATACAGATCCGAAACTGAGAGCATGCCTTTTCCACAAGCGCCGGCAGATAGCGGTGATCAGGCCGGCTTTGGTATTGTGAGAGGTCATGTTGGTAATGTTCTCGAGGTATGACCAAACGAAGTAGTCCAACGGGTTTAGGTCGCTTGAGAAGGGGGGCAATGAGGGAAGGGTATAAAGTCGTAGCACTCCTGTAGAAAGCCTGGCTCTCTTTGGATTCATGGACCTGCTTCCACACCCAGTGTCTGCAAGCGATAACCTAATTACAGTAGGGCTCAACATACTCTTCATCATATCCAGGTACACTTTGGTGTTGACTTTTAAGCCGACTTTGAAGATATGAGGTGTCATGATTAGGGCTAGGACAACAGCATATTCTTTTCATTGTTTTAATTCTCGAGTGTGTATCTATTGATATCTTATATGACTTTATATAAAGTTTCTCGGTTGATTAATTATGTCTAATTGTGTCGGATATATACTCGACAGCCAAAACAATGAAAATAATATTTTGTTGTCATAGCCCTAGTCATAATAGGGCCCTCACTTGAAACCACACCTAAAATCATAACTTTGGCTGAATACTTTATTTCCATAATTCTTGGCACGTCCCTGTATTGTTGGCAGTCCAGCGTCCCAGCGATGCATTTTGATGGTGCTGGAAATGGCCCGGTTGTCATAACTTTGATCGGCAGAGAGAATGTTGTACAGCGGCGCATCTCCAATTTGTCTCGTTAAACCTTGTATCACTTTCAGACATGATAGAAGGCACTTATTGCTCTTGGGATTTGTACAAATCTGGTTACATACTAGATAGTCTACAACAAAAAAAGGAAAACCTGTTTTCATCAAACGGAAATGGAATAATTTATTCTTTTCTAGAGCGACACTTTTATCGTTCCACCCTGTATTTGGCTCAAGAGATCCGAGTGAGGATTAATACCATTCTTCTCTACTGGAGATTTGTTTTCTCTGTAAATAAAAAATAAAACTGTCACTGCATGTCTAATCTCGGTTTATTAGCGGTGATCAGTTCACACGCCGTAAATCTTAAATGGGTGAACGCCAATAATTGTCAGCCAGCGTCAGTGGCAAAGAATTTCGCCATTTTCTCTCGCTTGACACGAGTGGACAGAAAAGGCGATAAGAAATCGGCGTTTTTGTTGCTTAACTTTTGAACCTAAACATGCGTTATAGAAAATCCGTGCGAACCACAAACACTTGAAAGCGATCAAAATATAATCCTACAAACAAAACAAAACCCCCAAAAAAACCTAATATGTATACGCATGCCATTACACATGCGTATATAAAATGTGGAATGAGTCGGTGTAAGGGTTCCTCGTGTGAACTCATGTCTCCGCGCGAGAGGAAAGCAATATCGCTTACACTCATTCCATGGAAATGGCAGGAATCAATATAAATCCTCTATTTATTAAATTGTAGAGTAGATGAGAATCTCACACCTTGGGGTCAGAAAAAAACCTTCGAAATAGCGGCAATGTTTTTTCCATTCATCCAAACACTGTTTACATTCGCCATGATCTTGGGAATGCTATTGGGAATGATGAGGATTGTTTCAAATATATTTGCATACACTTTCCAGTGCTTAACATAGAGAAATTAAAAGCTGGAATTTTTTTATGAACTCCAGATTCGAAATTTGAGGAATGATGCAAATCTTTGTAATTTTATGACTCCTGCAAAATTGAGTGCATGTACGGCGTTTGCAAATGTAGTAAAATTCTTATGGGGGGGCGGAAGATGCCCAACTTCAAAAAGCTTGTTGAGATCTTACTCATAAGTCTCCATCAACTGGGTGCAAATATGAGCATCAGGTTACATTTTTTACACAGACATCTTGACCATTTTCCAGAAAATCTAGGTGATGTGAGCGACGATTAAGATGAACGTTTCCATCAGGACATCAGACACATGCATGTTCACTATCAGGGTCGTTGGAATGCCAGTATGCTTGCAGACTACTGTTGGTCTATCAAGCTCGATAATGATGGAGCCCCCGATTCCAGAAAATTAGTAAAATGTCAATTTATAGATGATGTTGTCTATGCTAAGCCTTTTTTATAACTTCAAACTTTAATTAAAAATAGTTTAGTGTGATTACATGAATATGTGTCTTAAACTTAAATAAAAATATTGCTTCTTCGATTTACCAGTTTTTCCTGTAGCTATTAGCTTCCCACAGATGGGGGTATGTCATAGCAGATAAACTTGAACTGACAGAAAAAAGGGACAGCGGTTTTGGAATCAACGCCATAAAAGTAGATAAACGCTATTGAAATATCTTAAGCACTATGACATTTTGTTTGCCAGTGTAAATATTCGTGTAAAAACTCCTTGCGAGTGAAAAATAGTAAAATAAAAACGTCTGCATTCTTGCCTATTGATATCGTTAATCATCAAAACCTATCCTCTGGTCACCAAAGCATTAAGATAGTTTGATGTAATTTACTTATGATTTTATTGATTAGGGTCATTCAGTACAAAAAGTAGTCTATATTTAATGGAAACGTTTATCATCATCAGTCAGAAACGTTTCGGTGTGAAATAACATACACATCGGTAAACAATGTTTCTATTTTAATAAAAGCGTTTATAACTGGTATTTCCTATAACGTATGTTTCTAAATATTTGTCGAGTTCATTCCTCTTTCTCCGGTCGCGTGTGACTTTTCAGCTCTGCTCTGGCGCCATCCAGGCGTCTCGAACACGTGCTTTTCTCGGCACGTCTCTAACAATTATCATAGGCTTGCTTCTCTGAACACCGGCAACGTCTCGAACACTACTCCTTCGAACACTGCTTCTTCCAATACGCGTATCGTTTTATCTCTTCTGTGACGTCACCTCGCACACTAGATCGTTAATTTTAATGAGGTTTCTGCCTTTAACCCAGTGTCAACGGCTCGCCTCTAAATATTATACTAAGATAAAACGTTCTTTATATTGTTACATAATACCAGATTTAAAAGTGTTGTATATCTATCTATCTATCTATCTATCTATCACTATCTATCTATCAATCTATCTCTATATATATATATATTTATCTATATTTATCAATCTATATCTATCTATAGATATATATTGATATATATGTATATATAAATATAGATATAGATAGATAAATAGATCGATAGATAGATAGAAAGATGTGGGTGTGGATATAAAACACACTCGAGGAGAAATATTTACGGCACTGATTCGTGGCCCGAAGGTGAGAGCTGCTGACTGTCAACGCGGAGATTGTAGGTTCGATCCGCAGCTGGGGAAAGGTGTATGTCTGGCCGCACTGATGTGTTGTGATACAACGAACCACTACTGCATGTGGACGACAACTATATATATATATATATATATATATATATATATATATATATATATATATATATATATATCCATCTATATAGTGATAAATGAACGGCAGGTAGTTATCTTGCTAAACTAATTTCTATTAAGAATTATTGCTTAGAGAAATAAAATTGGTCACTGGAATTTAAAAATAAGTTCAATGGCTCTGTTGCAATATTATACTAAGATAAAACAGCCATTATTATGGCCCGTGTAAATCGGGATTCTGTACGGATGCCGCCTCTTTGTTTGACTATGCGTTTAAGAATTTTTACACATGTACAATGGCATTAAACAGTTCCTACGATTTCGTATGCAAATTGTTTCACTTTGATCCCTTGCCACAATTCTTGAGTTCAAGTGTTTTACAAGCAAAAAGCTGTCTTTGATCACAATGGAAACTATCATCCCGTTGAATTCATTTCTGTTCCACTTAACACACACACACACACACACACACACACACACACATATATATATATATATAATCACAATACATACAAAATATTACATTCCTAGAATTTATAATATAAAACTTTGGGTTGACTCAGAAAAAATCTATTATAAAGCAATGAAGATATTACGGACATTTGTAAACTGAAAGTTAATATTCTTGAATTGAAAAGCAGAGCAATCATAGTAATAACATATGTATATATCAATATCTACTATTATATAAAAGTCACTTTGTGTGTGGATGGTAGAGTTCTTTCCTTATACGATCCGAAACGTCTGAGCCTATCTCTTGCAAAGTTCATACAGAGGTAACTGTTATGTTTACTAATGTTCCTAGATATATTTTGTACGGAAAATCGAAAAAACCCGATCTTATATATATATATATATATATATATATATATATATATATATATATATATATATATATATATATATATATATATATATACGTAGATGCATAATAACATCATCTGAAAAAACATAAATAATATATATATATTATTTATGTTTTTTCAGATGATGTTATTATGCATCTACGTATATATATATATATATATATATATATATATATATATATATATAATTATTTTTTACTATAATAATTAAATACCTACAGACACTAGTGTTTCAACCTTTCGGGATTCTTCAGTGCAGGGTGTCACGATTAACACCAGCCGAACGATCAAAACCCTGCAACACGAGACATCTCTGGCTCGATTAGCGAAGACCGTATCCATTCGGCTACCATTAACCGCGTGAAATAGCGTTGAATTTAAACATTTTTAATTTTAAATGTTCATTTCAGTCAGAGAGTGATCTTATCGTTATACGATGATCTATGCATAAGATCTAAGTTGACCGACTTTAATTCAACTGAAAGTGCTCAACGATAAGAAATGAATTTCTTAAAGGGGCTGTCATAATTATTTTTTTGCTATAATAATTAAATAATTAAATACCTACATACACTAGTGTTTCATCCTTTCGGGATTCTTCAGTGCAGGGTGTCACGATTATCACCAGCCGAACGATCCGATATATATATATCTATACACACACACACACACACACACACACACACACACACACACACACACACACACACACACACACACACAACTAAAACGCTTTTGATCTTAGTTGCGAATTATATTATTTGTTATTCTACTCATTGCATGACGCAATGGCAGTTGTGTGTGTGTGTGTTTTTTTTTTCATTATAACGGATTTGGGAATAAACTGGAGTAGATTCTGGGGGGAAATGACTATCAATTAAGAGTGAGAAAGGCAGACCAAAAAGGTAGCCCTTTTTTCATGATGAGCTCTAACACTTTACATCAAAGATCATTTACTCGAACAATCATATGACTCCTAGAGATCTAGTTAAATATCTAATCTAATTTTACTCAATTGCTTTCACCTTGAAGGTTTAATAGCATGAGTACGAAATATATGAGAATTATTGAAGCATAATCATTTTTTATACGTCACAACTTATTAAGGCCTAAAGCCACTCGGAAATAACGGATAATGAGATTGACAGTTAGGTCCTGACCTATATCATTAGAAATATGGACGGAAAATAGTAGATTTTATTGATTAAGGTGACGGTTCCACAACTACTTGTGAATATTGGACTTAGAACTAGAAATAGTATGAGTAGTATTTTTTATTTATTTTTTTTATTACATTCTCACCCCAAACAAGCACATTGCCACTAAGGTATAGGGGGCTACTATCAAGTGGAGCAACTACTGGGGCACTATGTAGGGGTTTGGGCAGCAAGATGTTGGTTCACGTTACACTTGAATTTCTGCATGTCAGTACAGTTGGGGAAGCAGGGACTTGGAATTGAATTCCAGAGTCTAGCGGTTCTGGGGAAGAAACTACTGGAGTAGAAAGATCTTTTACATCTAGGGATTTCTACTGCGTGGGGGTGGGATTTAGCTGCCTGTCGGGTTTGTCGGGGGTGTCTACCTCGTGGTGGCATGTGTCTGCAGTTCGTCAGAGCATTCACCATTAAAATACTTGTAGAACAGGCAGAGGGATGCAACGTTTCGTCGATGGGACAGAGGCTGAAGCTTAGATGCCAGTTCAGGCCTTATCATATTGGCGACTCTTTTTTGAACCTTGTCTAGGAGCGAGGGACTAGCAGCAGATGCATCAGCCCAAATGTGACATCAATACTCCATACATGGGTGAATGGTGGCCTTATAGAGGTGCAGGATACTTTCAGGGGTCAGTAGTTTTCTAGCACAGTAGAGAGAGGCTACCTTCTTCGCAGTGGCCCTGGCAATGTTTTGAAGGAATAGAGTAAAAGGATGATGTAAAAGATAGAAAATTTAACAATTTTTATTTTTTTTGTATTAACATACAGAAGAATGGGTTTATCAACAACATCAGCTTATAAAACACATGAAACAATATTTAGTACATGGAGCTAAGTGAGATAAAATTGTGCGTACGAATAGATGCATAATAACATCGTCTGAAAAAAACATTAAGTCATAAACTATCTTTACTTATTACTTAAATGGAAACTATGCTCTATGAATCGTATCGAATGAAACGTTAAAAATAAATATTAGGTGCCGTGCATTGTGGTGAATAACTTTAAAAGTGTATATAATAATAAAAAAATAACAGAAAAATCATGTGTATTCTAATATTAGGAATTTTATCTCTGTAATTTGTAATTATATTACATTATGTTCTAAATGCTATTTTGTATATAGTTATCTACATTTATTCTCCATTTTGTATCAATTCCAATGAATTACGAGTTAGAATGTTCTTTGTTTAAAAGAATTACCAATTTAAGTTATTATAGTTCCTAAGAATGTTGAACGTACTGAGGTTACACCCAGATAGATGGTAAATGGGGAATTCGGGTGATAGAGACAATATATTAATATAGTAGGATACGTGGTTACGAGGAAAACGCATTTTTCATTTTGAAATTAAACTATGTATCGGAAATTTTCTCTAGGAACTTTGTTAACACGTTTGATGAAATTAGGCCACTTGATACATCGAAATCGCCGTTATTTATGTTTTTCTCTTAAAGGTTTTAATTTAAAATATTGTCATGAGTTCTTAATAGCTATCTGGCCATTCACATACAGAGTGTATGCGACCAGAAGATGAATACTGTATATTTATCTTGGGCAATTTATATAGGAGTTATTTAAACAACACTTGAACTATTTGTAAACAATAAAAAATATGATGAAAACACTAGAGAAATGTATGCGTATTTTTCTGTCCAGAATCAATATTACAGCTAGGAAAAAGAAAACAGAAACTAATACAACATCACGATTACGAAAACAAAAGTACAGAGAAAATTATATACTTCGCCACGACAATTACTTCGACAAGGCAGAGAGAATTGTTTGCAACTAGTTTTACAACCTATTTCGCTTACATAAAAAAGAAAAAAAAAACACGGCATTTTACACATGCCAGCTCGTTTAATGGGATTAAGTATTTTCCACTTTCGACGATTCTGCTAAAATACAATGCATCCCTATGTGGGTTCCCAGGCTATACATTCTAGGAATTTTTTTTTTAATGTAACTTGCTTGAAATGACTATGCCGGGGGATATTGACCATGCTGCCTATGCGATTTTTGTTCAGTCAGAGTGCACTTCGTTTGGAGACATGGCTTTTAAAATCCTACTGTTTGAAAATTGTGTCTAATTTTCATGTTGTGGGAGTATCTCTTGAAACTAGACTGGAACATCTTTATAAGAAATGCGTCGGAGAAAATAACG
>NC_136490.1:106886792-106959292 GCF_053919585.1 Euprymna scolopes
AGGCGACGGATTTTCACGAGATTGGTATCGTTTTGAAGCGCGACTCCTCAGAGGACAAATATAAAAAAATGGCTAAAAATATTAATTCCTTCACCCTCAACTAGGCACTTGTCTACAGGAAGGGGTCGCTTTTTTTCGCCGATATTTTCAAAAGTCATCCCTATTTTCGATTGTCTAGCTTAAATTTAAACATTCTTCCATTCCGGTTTGTCGATGGGCGCTACAGCATGTCTTTTTCCATGTTATTTTCCTCTTTCGCGTTACAGGTTCGAGCCTGCTTGCTTGCTACCACTTTTTTTTTTTTTTTGCTCACCACACACTTCCAAACACCCGGGAAACGCTGGGAACCCAGGCTAGTATCATTTAATTTAAAGTTCACAACCTGTAAAACCTTTATTATTTCATTATATCTTTGATTCAGTCAGGGAAACAAGGGAAAGGAAGTAAAACACTTAATAGTTAACGCTAGATAATACGTCAACTAAAAAACATAATTTATAGTAAACTTACGAGAATAAATTATCTACGTTTACAGTAGGTTTTTTTTTTACTTTTATTCATGCATGCTAGGTCAACCGTGGGTTTGATGAAAATGTTTATGTTAAGCAAACTGGATTCGAACTTTGCACACCCTGGTTTTCAGTGCATGTTGTTTACCACTTAACCGTCATCGTGTTTTAACGGTTATGGAACACTGTTTTCACACTTTTCTTTAATAAAATCTGGAGAGCGACATTTAATGGCAGCGATAACATGCTTATAGTTGCTGCTCGTCATTAAATGTCGACTTTGGAGAAGACAGGTTTAATAGAAGAAAGCGTGTGAAATAAAAAGCCTTATAAACGTTGAAATCTGGTTGGTGAGAATTTCATCCTCCTCTGTTTGATATTAATTGTATTTTTGTTTACGAAGGATATTCCTCATTTTCACAAATATTTTGATTAAAGTAAACTAAAAGGAAATATACTCTTTGTTAAAGAAATTTAATTGATTTAAATATATGCATCGACAAAACAGTAAGGGTTAGAAACTAGAGAAAATAAAAGAAAGAGTGTATATGTCTATCTAAATAGATAAGAAAGAAAAAAAAGAGAACAACACAAGAGGAAAGTAAACAAAGGAAAATAAGAGGAAAGCGTGGAAAAAGGAGAAATAAAATATAGTGACCCCCTTCACTCGACTGACCTCTGCCTTCGTGTAATTTTTATGGCACGGCTGGAAGCCATAAAGAAGCCTTGTTACAGGCTTGTCCCATAAAATATCTTTTATTTCTCAATTTGGGCTCGCGGAATTCTTTGCAGGAATCCCGTCCTGTCGCAGCGTGGAATCACAGACGTTTTCGCGGTGGAGGCCAAAAAACTACATGGCTCTCATCTTTCGACCTACTCGGTATTCGTCGCCATACGCTTTGAGTATCACTATCTTTGAGTTAAGCGTTCCCTTCTGTACAGAAAACTTATTGTCCAAGGTTAAGCATACTACGATCCTTCGAGTTCTTTAGAGGCAAGCATGAAGAGCTCAATTTATTAATTTATGATTTTGCGTTCAGCCATATAACACCTTAATAAAAAAAAATATATAAAGAGGTATTTTATGAATAAACTAGCAGGAACCGTGCTCTGCAGTTATCCGGGGAATAGAAACGAATGATTTAACTTTTCAAAGAATTCAATACAGCTAACTTGTCCGTTTAAATTTTATTTTGATTTAAAACCTATCCAATATATTTTAAAACATTGTGTTGTTTAAACATGTTTTCTTAGTCTAAATACAGTTCTATTTAACTGGCCGAGGACAGACAAGTAAAATAAAGTATAGTACGTATTAACTTCAATCTATTAAAAAGGTTAAAATAAAAAAAATGAACTAAGACAGAATATATTGTAAAATCGACAAATATTTAAATCGATGATTAATAAGAAATAGGTAATGACGACCATGTAAAATACTGATGATTAAAATTAATTAAGGATTTCGTACTAAATCTGATAAAGAACACATCACAAAGCAAATATGTCGGATGTTATTCTAGATGACGCCATGTTTCCTAGGGGTACAGGTAAGAAAAACGGAATTGAAAATAAACATCTCCCACATCAGATCAAAACTATGCCAGCTTTATCTATGAGCCTGCCAGAATATTGTATCTAAAAGAACAAGAATCAATTCACAAGCGAGTATTCAGAATGGCTCTAGGAGTTAATAGAACTTCTTCAACAAAATCTATATGCCAAAGGCTTCGAATATGCACTCTCCTCGAGACAAGCACTTCAATACAACATTAAACACTACTTAAGCTTTAATAATCCGACCTACAACTATGTCTTCCACCCCAAATTATGAAATCTCATCAACAAAGACAAAAATGCCATAAAAACTTACAGACTAAAAATGAAACATACACTAGAAATTTGGTGACAAAAACATCTATTTCTCTTTATGTATGTATGTATGTATGTATGTATGTATGTATATATATATATATATATATATATATATATATATATATATTTGAATTGGGAGAAGTGTTTAAAAAGGTTTATATATATATATATATATATATATATATATATATATATATATATATATATATATATAAACCTTTTTAAACACTTCTCCCAATTCAAAAATTAACAAACACCGAGATTTATGGCTGCTTGTTTTACGTGTTGCATGTGTTGGATTTATTTTTATTTTTATTCATCGTTTGGATGCATTTAATTGTAAATATCATCATTATCGTCATGATCATTCAGGAATACTACCGTTTTAAACGCTTCTCTCAATTAAAAAAGTGAACAAACACCGAGATTCATGTGTATGTAGGTATATATGTATCTATGTATGAATGTATATGCACGGATTATATTCGTATATATGTATATGTATATGTATATATATATGTATGTATAAATATCTATGTTTGTGTATCTATTATGTAGGTATATGTATGTATGTGTATGTATGTACATATATATATATATATATATATATATATATATATATATATATATGATTTATGCATGTTAGATTCATTTGATCATATCCATCATCATCATCATTGTCGTCATGAATGATCCTTCATGTATATTCTAATTGTACATGTATGTGTACGTGTGTATACGTATGTACGTACGTATATGTGTGCGTCAGTGTGTATGTTCATGTTGGCATGTGTGCATGTGTGTGTACATGCGTATGTATGTTTGCGTGCATGTGAATGTATGCATTTATGTGTGCGTGCATGTGTTTGTTTCCATGCGTATATGGGATGGAGAAGGCTTCCATAAGCCCCGGTGAAGTAAACCTCTCTAGGAGAAGCAAATCTCTGATTTAAATGTTGGAACTTAATTTAACGTTTGATTGCTCGGCCGTATGATATTATTCATCCATGCTTTTTACATAATTTTTCTTAACATTTTCAATAGATGTGCTAATAAGCAAAATATATGTTT
The DNA here is from genome assembly GCF_053919585.1 of Euprymna scolopes. Taxonomy (NCBI): domain Eukaryota; kingdom Metazoa; phylum Mollusca; class Cephalopoda; order Sepiida; family Sepiolidae; genus Euprymna; species Euprymna scolopes. The sequence goes on from NC_136490.1 coordinate 106,890,248, forward strand.
ATTCATTCAGTCATTTTGCTAACTACATTTTCCTCTCATGATATGAGCCATTATCGAAAACCCATAGATTAAGAAACGTGGTCAAAATGTAGTATCTGCTCTTCAGATGCTGCACTTTAATTTCTTGTTCTCTGTCAGTAGAGGAGATATTCTTCACGATTGAGACAATTTTTATTTGTGTTTCTTTCTCCACATTAAAAAAAAAACACCCTGGTGTTTAATTCTGTCCTGTGGGGAGGCATTGTAAATAGCAACAATAAACTTGAACTGAATATGTTTTCATCTTTTTAATCCACAGAATTTTTACTATAATTCCTACATTTATATTTGCTCTATTTAATATATTGTGCTGTTGTTTTTTGTCTGGGATCGCCTTAAAAATATTATCTCACTATAATATTTGATAAGGAAATAATTTATTTGATTATCAAATCTATGACTTAACTCATGTATATATATATATATATATATATATATATATATATATATATATATATATATAGTTAGTTAGTTAGTTAGTTATAAAATATATATATGGCGATTAAGCTACACTGAATATTCCGCGTTTTATCAAGACCGTCTTGAAAGACAAGATGGCGGGCAAAAATAATTTAATCTGCTGACGTCATCACGGGTAGTCCATTAGTTGCTTCTTGACACCGGTAAACACCGGTAGTGACTCGTGAATATCTCCATTCAGCAAAGTAAGTTTTAACGTGCTCCCCCCTGTATTTAACACGATGTAACTATAATTTAATTCAATATTATCATCCTAAGTTTTTTACCATTCAAAAGAAGAAGCTTCAAATAAATTGCTAATATTAAAACTTTTTTTTTACAGCATACAAAACTAATGAAAATGCGAGACAACATCGACTCTTTTGAAGAGACGATTTTTTTAAGTTGTTGACACATGTTTTAAAAATTTAGCAAAAATTAATTTTCCTGAAATTTTCAATATTTAAAAATAAATTATGCCGGCTGATAACATTTTTAAACTTTTTTTTAAAGCTAGAAAGATAAAATTTAAGAATAATTATTTATATATATATATATATATATATATATATATATATATATATATATATATATATATATATATTTATATATATATATATGAAACTTAAAAGTAAAAAAAAAACAAAAACGCGCGTTTATTTCGGGTTTGTATTACTGTACACATAGATTCGAAAAAGTTGTCAAAAAACAAATATATGACAAATAAATGTTACCAAAGGCAAGATAAGTTACTTTTCTAACAAACTAGATATATTTTTCGTGTTTTTATTCAATGTAACATGTTTATTCAGCTCGAAAAACAAGGTGTTATAAATAAAAAAACTAGAAAAAATATATGTCAAGCTATGTCACGGTAACATATATTGAGGGAGTTTTTAACAGTATTTTAACCAGTTTTTTATTTATAACACCTTTTCCCAAACTTACCGTGTTAAAGAGGGAATCAGACACCATCTTGAATTTTCCGGGTTTGTATTACTGTACACATAGATTCAAAAAAGTTGTAAAAAAACAAATATATAACAAATAAATGTTATCAAAGGCAAGATAAGTTACTTTTCTACCTAACTGGATATATTTTTTGTGTTTTTATTCAATGTAACATATTTATTCAGCTCGAAAAACATACAGTGTTTACCGATGTATTGGAAAATTTAAAATGGCGGCCGACTCTCTTTAACACGATAAGTTCGGAAAAAGGTGTAATAAATAATAAACTAGACAAAATACTCTTAGAAATTTGCTCAATATAAGTTATCGTGACATAACTTGATATATATTCGGTGTTTTCTTTTAATAGTATTTTGTCTAGTTTATTATTTATAACACCTTTTCCCGAACTTACCGTGTTAAAGAGAGAGTCGGCCGCCATTTTAAATTTTCCAATACATCGGTAAACACTGTATGCTTTTTGAGCTGAATAAACATGTTAAATTGAATAAAAACACGAAAATTATATCCAGTTTGGTAGAAAAGTAATTTATCTTGCCTTTGATAACATTTATTTGTTATATATTTGTTTTTTGACAACTTTTTCTAATCTATGTGTACAGTAATACAAACCCAATTTTCCAATACATCGGTAAACACTGTATGGTTTTCGAACTGAATAAACATGTTACATTGAATAAAAACACGAAAAATATATCCAGTTTGGTAGAAAAGTAACTTATCTTGCCTTTGATAACATTTATTTGTTTTTTGACAACTTTTTCGAATCTATGTTTACAACAGTAATACAAACCCACGTATTTTAACAAACTGAAAATATGGATATAAAAAAATGATTTTGCATGTTATTTTTGTTATGTGGTGAAATAATCTTAAATAAGAAACATGATTTTTTCTTTAGGTTAATTATTTTTTTACTGTGCAATATTTCATGAATTTATTAAAAATATTGTTTTTGATTTTGAAAAAATATTGTGGTTCATTTGCATTTAAAAATATTGTGGTTCATTTTGATTAAAAAATATTCATTTTGATTTAAAAAAAATATTGTTCATTTTGATTAAAAAATATTCATTTTGATTTAAAAAAAAATACTGTTCACTTTGATTAAAAAATATTCCTTTTGATTAAAAAAAATTAATTTTGATTTAAAAAATATTGTTCATTTGATTAAAAAAATAGTTTAATTTTAATATTTCAAATGTTTTGTTTGTGTTCTGCTTCAAATATTCATAATCTTACGTGCATAATTTTCATTTAATTATATTAAATAAACTTCAAGTTTACTACAAATCAAATCGTATTCCTTCACTTTTTAAAAATGTAATTTATAAGTAATTAAAGAACGCATTCTAATCTTTAAAATCTATAATACAACGAAATATTCAATTGCTTATAATACTTAAACAAACAACCTGTGTTTATTATTATTTTTTTATTATTTTTTTATTATATCTATTAGATGAGTTTCAGTATAAATCATCGTGCTCTTTCTTTATTTCAATCCAATTTTGAAGTTTTGTAACGCTGTCTGTAAAAATTACTGTTCATTATTGACAGTCTAAGAGTTCCACATTGCTTGTTGGGACCTCGGCGATGACGTCATTTTTTCAGCTGGCCGGCCATCTTTATAAGGAAGGCCACGGTTTTATCCACTCTAGGATTCTTCAGGCTTATGCGCATAAGCCTGAAGAATCCTAGAGTGGATGAAACGCGGAATATTCAGTGTAGCTTAATCGCCATTTATATTTTAAGACTAACTAACTAGTCTACCTACGTATTGAACACTTTTGCAGTAAATACTCAAAGTTTACGCATAAATTTATACTTTCGTATATTAATTTTATGTGAGTAAATGAAGTATATATATATATATAAATATATATATATATATATATATAATAAAATAACTATATAAATCACTAAAAGAATTGATTTCCAATTTAATACACAAGCGTGTTATCTTCTCGCTTATTCACATAAACACGGTCCACGTAATAAACAGCGGTGATCTATTTGCGTCAATACAAAAAGTGTAACATATGTCCTGATACTCTACGTAGTCTGTTCTGTTTTCCACCAGCGAAGGAGAAAGTAATGGAAAAGTTTTTAAGTATAAGAGAAGTTAAATAAAAGTTTGAAAAATGCTGGAACAGACACGAATAGTACAAGAATTGTAGTTCTCACATCAACCTACAATTATGTACTTGACATCAAATATAATACTTGTTTTTATTTCGTGAATAGTCAGACCGTGCCGAGGCATTAAGCAGGAGAAAATGTATTAAAATATATGAAAATGTCAATTCTATGGAAAAAGAATGTTACTGTATTGTTAAGAATAAGAATCGATAAAGCTTTTCGCCGTAGACATCTAAACTCAGCAAACATTGCTGGTTTTTTTTTCGGAATTCAAACATGAAATATTGTTTAAGTATACTGGAATAAGTAGTGTTCCATTCATTCTAAAAATAAGCATAACCCTTATCCCTTAGTAGCTTGCGTGCCTTGATAAGGGGTGACCACCTTGTAAAAAAAAAAAAAAAAAAAAAACCGAGTTGCTGGAGGAGTAGATAATATGTTTTGGGTGAAAATATATCCGCCTTATATTTGGAAAGTTTCTCTGTGAGAGTCAGTTAATCCGGATAAGATACAACACATCTCGAAAGAAGGAAAAGTACGCTTTATTATGAAAACGCATGACTAAGGAGATTGTGGAAGAAATTAAAATACGAAAGTTTTGGTTATTAATGTGTTATGCTTAATGAAGGAGGGAACATGACTATAATTTTTCATGTAAAATAACATTTTATAATTCCAAAGAGGTAAAAAAAAAAAAGAACACGCTCCAGGTTGAAATAAACTCTATAACGCTAAACAACGCGCAGATTGAATATCATTACTAATGTAGTTACGTTTTCTTCTGTCTCTTTCTCCTCCACGCACTCAAAGCCAACACTCACACCCACAGATTTTTCTTGGTTACAATTTAAATTTAATACGTTTTTATCACTCGATAACTAAACTCTCTCAAGACAAAACAAAAAAATATTGACTCTCAATAGTATGGTGTTAACTAATCACGTGTATAACACAAGAGACCAGTTCTATCTTTCTTTTTACGTTTCTATTCACAAATAAAACTTATAAAAATTTAGGCTATACAATTTTAATTAAATTAACCATTATTAATTAGACTCGTCTATAGATTTGCTTACTAAATTGTGATCTGATTTTGGGGTTGATATTAGTTTCTTTTCTAAAGGTAGCACCTTTAATAATTCGGATTAAACTGGAACCATTTAATAATAATCTTGATTTAAAACATCAAATTACTGGCGATAGCATGTCAACTAAACATTAATATAATATTTAATAATGATATTAATATATTAAAAACTATGTAGTAGAAATTTAGAAGGCTATCACAATACTAGGAATCAGATATAGTATGTGCTGGTGAAAGAAGACGAAAACAAGTAGCGATTTACAAATCAATAAGTACATATATATATATGTGTGTGTGTGTGTATATATTCATTCAGTTGTATATTAAACACTGTTTTTAGTTCAGGAAATCACTGTGTAATACAAAGGCGTATAAGTGAAATTGACTTTTGGTCGTCTAATATCTGGTCGGTTTTCATTTTTGCCGCTTTTCCGTCATTTTAAATAATTGGAATTTATTTAATGCACATTGTTATTATTGAACATTGATTATTATGATAATTTATACATTTATTTTTTGATTATTTAAGTATTTATTTTATTTCTACAATTATATGAATTTATATATTTATTTTCTGATTATAAAGTATTTATTATGTTCTTTCTACAATTATATTAATTTATACATTTATTTTCTGATTATTTAAGTATTCATTATGGTATTTCTGCAATTATGTTAATTTATACATTTATTTTCTGATTATTTAAGTATTTAATTTGTTATTTCTGCACTTATGTTAATTTATACATTTTCTGATTATTTAAGTATTTATTATGTTATTTCTACAATTATATTAATTTATACATTTATTTTCTGATTATTTAAGTATTTATTATATTATTTCTGCACTTATGTTAATTTATACATTTATTTTCTGATTATTTAAGTATTTATTATATTATTTCTGCACTTATGTTAATTTATACATTTATTTTCTGATTATTTAAGTATTTATTATATTATTTCTGCACTTATGTTAATTTATACATTTATTTTCTGATTATTTAAGTATTTATTATATTATTTCTGCACTTATGTTTATTTATACATTTATTTTCTGATTATTTAAGTATTTATTATATTATTTCTGCACTTATGTTTATTTATACATTTATTTTCTGATTATTTAAGTATTTATTATATTATTTCTGCAATCATGTTAATTTATACATTTATTTTCTGATTATTTAAGTATTTAATTTGTTATTTCTGCAATTATGTTAATTTATACATTTATTTTCTGATTATTTAAGCATTTATTATGTTATTTCTGCAATTATGTTTAACAGAAAGAACTTTCCTATACAACATATAAAGTCATATTATCTTTCACCAGTAAAAATAAATAATTAAATTACACACAAACAGCTCTAGTACATTTTTATGAATAACTTTGGAATCGTTTTACTAGTAACTATGAACATGATTATTTGGTGCAGTTGTAGACATTATGAGTGATTTTTAATATCATTATGTAGTAATCCGCCAAGGTTATCTCCGATTGCCAGAGGAAAAGGTTGGTTAAAACGATAAAGGAGAAAGGGGAGATAAGCGAGGTAAAAGGGATAGTCAGGCATTGGGGAATAAGGAAAATATGAGACAGGACAAGTGGAATGGAGAGACAAAGAGGTAGAGAAATAAAGGAAATAGATAGTAAAGTTTTAAAAGAACTGTTTTACGCAAAATTTTGAACTATTATTTTACTGTCCATTGTCTCAACGCTATGTATTCTTTGAATTCGTTTCTTGCCTCATTTATCTAGTTTTCTAATATTAAAAAAAGTATATAAAATATTAATCAAAAACACACCAAAACATATACTAAAAAAAAAACATATTAAAATAGTGTTTCAAAATCATTACTTACATGCTCTGAAAACCATATTTAAAAAAAACCCTACTAAATATGTAGTCTAACAACTATCCGAAATAATTGTTCCAAAACCATATCAAACTAATGTTTCAAGAAAATGATCGAACTAATATTAAAAATCATATACAACTGTATTACGAATACTATATCAAATCTCTCTTTCTCTCTCTCTCTATCTCTCTCTATCTGTATATATATATAAATATATATATATATATATATATATATTAAGTAATGTGATTTATAATTTAAAAATTAAAAAAAAAAATTTTAATTTAAAAATCAAATTTTATTTAAATTAAAAATCAGTTTCATAAGAAGGAACAACAACAAAGTAAATTATCTGTACGATCGTTTCGGAAATCCGTGCTTTTTATTTGTGGTATACATGAAGTCACGTAGAACAATTATACATAGTTTTTTTGGTAAGCACGGTCTCCTCATCAGCAAATTTAGGAGGATTTATATTGAATTGAAAAGACACCAAAAATAAACCTAGCATTAAAAGTAAGGCAGATGAATCTGAAAAATTGAAGTAAAAGGTTTGGATTTAAAATTTATAAGAAAATTAGTATAGGTTAGAGATAGAAATGAGTAGAAAAAAATATATTTTTTTGAATTTACATAATAAATTTGATTTAAAAATATATAGATATAGTTACCTTTTAGTTTTTCTTTTTTTGAAATCAGGAACTGTATTTAAAGTAGTCATTTAGATGTTTGCTATAGCTTTTTATTTTATTGAATGATGAATTTTAAAAGGGCGACGCTCGTGCAGTAAATTGTTTCCGTTAGCGTATTTTGATTTAAAGACGCTACAGTTAATATCTATAGAGAGAGAATATTTATTTTGTAAGTTTTTAAGGGGAGATAATTGTCATGTGTTTTTGGCTTTATTTATTATTTGATTAACGAGTCTAAGGGCGGTAATTGGTCTAGCTTAATTTATTAAAAAAAAAAAAGAAGTAATCTATTTTTACTAATGAGTAATTTTTAATGATTTAAGGTGGTTTATATTTATTAAATTTAAACCAACGTTTATGATTACATGATAGAAGCTCATGTCTTGAATTTACTAGTTTGGTTGTGCTTTTTATATCTTCATATTTTAAAATCTTTAGGGTTTCTTTTGTACATAATGTACAAAATTTATCTCCTGGTTTATATGATTTGCAAGTCTCAATTATTTGCCATTTTAAGTTGAAAGAAATATTGCTATTTTTTAGTTGCCAAATATAGTTGGATAGAGTAGTTTGGTTTGATAGAGAGTTATTTTCAAAAGAATGTTTGTGCGTTGAAATTCTATGTTTTATTGGGCCAGATGTGGAACCAATATATATTACCTCTTGATTATTATGATTATTTTCCGTTAGGTCTATTGTTGGATTATAATGTTGTGGGTTGGTTAGTAATTGATCGGTAGATTGATTTAAGTTGGTGTTATTATTTAATCTGGTAGTTGATATATAATCTGGTAGTTGATATATATTTTTAAATCAAATTTATTATGTAAATTCAAAAAAATATATATTTTTTCTACTCATTTCTATCTCTAACCTATACTAATTTTCTTATAAATTTTAAATCCAAACCTTTTACTTCAATTTTTCAGATTCATCTGCCTTACTTTTAATGCTAGGTTTATTTTTGGTGTCTTTTCAATTCAATATAAATCCTCCTAAATTTGCTGATGAGGAGACCGTGCTTACCAAAAAAACTATGTATAATTGTTCTACGTGACGTCATGTATACCACAAATAAAAAGCACGGATTTCCGAAACGATCGTACTGATAATTGACTTTGTTGTTGTTCCTTCTTATGAAACTGATTTTTAATTTAAATAAAATTTGATTTTTAAATTTAAAAAAATTTTTTTTAATTTTTAAATTATAAATCACATTACTTAATATTGAATTAGCTCTAGGACATTTAACTATCGAGCTTATTATATATCTAAATTACAACGAGCATTTCCTGTATTTTAATTAACCTAGTAATTTCACTATTACATTAAAATACACTTAGCTCTTTAGACTATTATTCAAATCTCCTTTAAATTTATATATATATATATATATATATATATATAATGCATGCCAACGCATGTTTCAAAACCATACAAAGTACTCCAGAAGCCATAATAAAGTGTCATTTTAAAACGCTATAAAATTATAAAACCATTCAAATTTTATTCCAAAACACAACAAAACATATATTAAAAAAACATATAAAATTTGTATTCAAATTTATTACATAACTTGTTGTGAACTAAATAAACATAAACTTATTAAAGAAGTCACTAATAAGCTATTCTAACAACCATGCCAAAAATTTCAAAAAATACATATCCAACTGGGTTTACAAGAAAATGAACTAACTCGTGTTTAAAAAACCATATAAAATCTGTATTCCAGATACTATACAAAACTTGCATACAAGGTAGGTATTACAAAACCATACAGCCTTGTTCTAAAAGACATAATAATGTGGCATTGCTAAACACATGTCAATAATGCACACAAAAAACCTACATATTATGTTGCTGGTTTATTTGTATCATTGTATCTGTAGATTCAGTCAAGGAAAACAGAGGTGGGAAGAAATGGCAGAATAGTTAACGCTCGATAATATATCAACTAAAAAACATAATTAATAGTAAACATGCTAGAATAAAATTATCTAAACTGTATCAATTCAACCAATCATTCGTAATGTTCTTACACAGTAATTCAACTAACAATCATCTCATCTAACGAGATGAGATTGAATGCTCATCTAGATAGTTTGTGATATATAAATACAATAGAACTGACTTACGGAACGGAAAGATTATGACTTATAGTGGCATTATTTTTGCAAATATCAAACATTGTTGTTTGCTCATTATCTGTCAAAACCATTTATTATTTACTGATGACGTGGAAAGAAATTTCGCGTGAAACGGAGCATAGGAAAATACCATCATGTTACATGTTCCTCGATGTGAGGCCTGATGCCGTCTTAAACTGAGACGTTTTCATTATCCTTACACTGTATTAGGAACTACAATGTCTTTTCTTTTTTTACATGGAGGTCACCACATATCAAGGCCCGGAGGCCACTCAAGGATAAGGGTTATTGCGTGTACAGTAATCAATGAGATAGTATTGTAGTAATCATTAGTATTGGAGATTTGATAGAATGTCTTACTTAAGGGGGCGACTTGTCAGGAATTTGTTTATGTTGGATTCGAAGACATCCAAGTTGTAGCCAGATGAGAAACAGGCAAATGTTTTAACAGTTATTTTATTCATCTATTTCATAGGAGCTGAAACACAAGATCACGTGATGATTTGATGAAAATGTTTATGTGGAGCAAACTGGGTTCGAACTCTACACACCTTGGTTTTCAGTGCAAGTCGTTTACCACATAATCGTCGTCTTGTTTTAACGGTTAGAGAACACTATTTTTACACTTTTCTTCATCCAGCTAAAATACATAACCAGCTACAGCGTCGCCACTAAGCAATGTCGACGGAGCAAGCGGCGGAGCCTGGTAAATAATGGAATGAAACGAACTGAGTATACACTATAACGATATTTTCACAATCCTGCTTTTCTCTCTTTTTAATGGCGTGTTTGTCTTTCCTCTCGTAACACTGGATATCTTCTATCAGCGCTCCTAACCCTCACCTTTTTTTTATCTGTTTCATTGTAAGTTTGTTGCATTTTTATTATCCTTAATCTAATAGCTATAACTGTTACTGCAGCGATAGGAAATAAAATAAGTGTCACTATTAGATCCTCTTAAAACTCTCGATTTTATGACTTTTAAAAGCGTTTTACTGTACACTTTGCTTGTTCATTGAGTAACGATATTTAGAAAGGTATGCCGGGCCTTTATATATACAACTGCAAACTATTTATCAGATCTCGAAAAAAGCTTTTATAACGAATGTTTATTAACGCGATAGACATGCTCCTTTCTTTTTGGCTTTGTGCCTTCCGCCATTTACTTTTCAGCTTTTAGATAAAATAAAGAAAATAGCACTCATTACCGATTATTTTCAGTTTATTTAAATTTTCCAAGTATCTAAATATTTATCATGCCATTCTTTATTGAGAGATATAGTTGCGAAATTAATTACTATTTCAGCCATGTAAATTATTTAGAGTTGAAAGAACATAGAGAACGTTAGCTCCCGATTTATTAGAGAATCCGGTACACACAATAGAAACCACAAAATGTAATCTCAGTTGGAAATATCTGTATATTGAAAGAACCTGTAGCGAAAGTATAGACGCTGGCTATACTAAGGTTCCATTACCCAGCTATTGAGCTTGTGTTTGGGTGCCTTAACACTATACTACGAAACCTCAGCTAAAATTGTGTGCTATTTTATTGCCTCATATCGACGTTTCTGTTGTTTTGTTTTTCTAGCGATAAATGCATGTTAATATAAGCTACGTTATCTCTTTACATTCCAGTCGCCAAACATTCTTGAGACGTGGAAGAATATATATATATATATATATATATATATATATATATATATATATATATATATATATATACAATGGTATGTATAAATGTATAATATGTGTATAATTGTATATATATGTACGTATAAATATATATATATATATATATATATATATATATATATATATATATGCATGACTATATATATCTCTTTACATTCCAGTCGCCAAACATCCTTGAGACGTGGAGGAATATATATATATATATATATATATATATATATATATATATATATATATATATATATATATATATAATTATTCAGAAAGTGTGAGAGAATATATATATAATGATTTTCCACAGCCGAACCAATGTCGCAGCCCACAAGAGCCAAGAAAGCCAACAAACCGGAAGTACAAGAGTATATAAAATTCCTACTGGTGAGATGTCGGCTTGGGTTAAAGCTGGTTTGATACATCGTCCCTTGTCCGATATGAGGTAGGTTCTTTCCACTGTCGGATCTGTGCCGCGGGTTGCTTGATCTGTGTAAGTTAATATGATTTCTTGTGTGTGTGGCGTGTTTGCTCACTTTGTAGTGTATTCGCCTAGCATGCAAGCGGTTCGGGTTTCAAATCCTGAGCGCGGATATGTCAAACTGATGAGCCCAAATGAGAGCGAGACTCAAGTCTTGGACTTCTTGGCTCTTGTGGGATGCAACATTGGTTCGACTGTGGAAAATCATTATATATGTGATTAGTTTTTTTTTAAAGAAATCCAGAACAGTGCTCAATTAAAAGGAAAATCCGAAAATAAGGACGTATTTATATTTTGTATTTTCTGTACATAAAGTTGTTAAATGAGACAAGTCGTTGGTACCGTCGGTTTCAAGCCCGATAATTAGGACCGTTTAAGATATCCATATCAGGCTCTCTTCAGCTAATACTCATCTCAATACTCATGGCTATCTTAAATGGTCTTAAAAATCGGACTTGAAACCGACGGTACCAATGGCTTGTCTCATCTTACAACTTTCTGAACACAAAATACAATATATATATATATATATATATATATATATATATATACAGAGAGAGAGAGAGAGAGAGAGAGAGAGAGAGAGAGAGAGAGAGAGAGAGAGAGAGATGCTTGTTGCTGTGTGTTTATATGTAGATATTTATAACATCTGTTAGGTTCAAACTCCTATAAGGTAAGTATTTCTATGGAATTGCTATGCTTAAAACGCGGTAAGCCTAACCGTAGGTCTGCAATGACATAAACCTATTTTCATGTGTAAATTACATTCAGAAAATTACAAACCTTAGAAAAAATGTGGAAATATTAAGTTGTCGATGAAGATGAGGTTAGGCAGTACTGTATCTTGAAGGGATTTTTTTACAGTAAATGGAGAAGAAATCTTGTCTTAATTCTCGACCACTTGGTTGCCCGAGAGTTCCTATAATCGATCTCGTTCAACACGAGATTAACATCCACATTTTTCAATAAGATCGTCTCACCGATTTTTAAATAAAGGACATAGAATAACCCAGAATACAATTTCTTCCCAAGAACGATCGTCATGGTTTCCAAATAAATAAAGGAAAGGATAGATGTGTTTTACTTTCCCTCCTCCTCTTTTTTCTTTCTTTCCCTCTTTCTTGACACACACGCACACACACACACACGCACCCCCCCCCACACACACACATATATATATATATATATATATATATATGTATATATATATATATATATATATATATATATATATGGCATATGCGTCATAAGATGATTCCAATATTTTACTGATTCCGATACAATTAAAGTTTCCGTATTAAATTCCTGTTTTCTATTCCGATTTCTTTTTAATCTTTTAAGTTTTAATTATATAGTCGCTATTTTTTTTCTATTATCGCAAAACCACATGTTAAATGTGAAGATATCTTCTCAAACGTAACGATACACTTGTGCGGGATACTCTATAGAATTCATTTTTAGCAGTAGTTTCAAATCAACAAATATTTATTATTTTGTCATTACTACAAGGAGTGGACTTATATATATATATATATATATATATATATATATATATATATATATATATATATATATATATATAAGGAAGGGTTCATTCTACTTCAATCGAAGCTTTCGGAAATTAAGGGGCACCCTTTCTAAGGCTAACACTTGATCCCTATATGAGATACAAATATATTCGAATATTCCATTAAAATTTTTCTTTATATCTCAAACACTAAGTTTATAAGGAAGTTGAGAACATACTTTTCTTCTCTCTCGATTTGATCATTTAAATATTGAATAGTATATATTTCTTGCTGTCTTTCGGCCTTCCTGGATTCTAGGATACGAATTCATCCACTCTGGTTAATTATCAAGCTTGTGGTGTTACTTGAGAAGAAGGTATACCATTCATCGAGAAAACAAGTGTGAGTCATCCAGAGGAGAGCTTATTTGGGGCACGGATATTTACTCAGCCGTGTGCGTGTGTGTGTGCGTGTGTGTGTGTGTGTGTGCGTGTGTGTGTGCTATATGTGAATGTGTGTGTGCTATATGTGTTTGTGTATACGTGTGCCTCTGTGCAAATACATTCGCACTATCTTTTTCATTCCTACTATTTTTTTTATTTATTTTATAGACATTTACCCATTTCCATCCGACATATCTTATCATTTGTACCCCCTCGGTCTGGTCAACCGAACCCTCCGGCGCTCTCTTTGATCTCACACCTATTAATAGATAGTAAATATCAAATAGTGATAAAACATATCGTCATCGCAAATGGCCGCAAAATCTTGGGCAAGGGGTCATGTGGTAAATTGAAATGGAGGGCGCATATTACTTTGCTTGAACTTTTGACTTGAACATGATCCTGCGTGGTCATACTATTTTACCTGTATTCATTTTTAGGTTTAAGGAAACTCTCAAGCAATATCCCCAACATTACTGAGATGATTGACAAACTGGATCTTAAATAAATAAACACACATATATACAGGGTTTTAGACTTAAAAACTGACATATCATCTCTCTCTATTTTTTTCTCTATTCTCCTCTCCCTTTTGTACACACATGCACGCATATATACAGGCACACACACACGCACATAAATATATATATATATATATATATATATATATATATATATATATATATATATATATATATACGTGCGCGTGTTTGTGCCTGTGTGTATGTAATATATGTCCAAAAAGGGGTTTGAATGAAACATTGCTTTATGCTTTATGTATGCTTTATATATATATATATATATATATATATATATATATATATATATATATATATATATATATATATATATATATATGTATATGTATATATATATATGTATATATATATGTATATATATATGTATATATATATGTATATATATATGTATATATATATATAGTTAGTTATAAAATATATATGACAATTATGCTACACAGAATCGCCCGCGTTTCATTTTCTTGAGAATTCATCAGGCATATCCAAAGAATTGCGGCAGTGAAGAGAGAGAAAAAGAGCCAAAGACATATTTAACCACCAAAACTTTTTTGGCATACTGCGATTCTTTAATTTAACCTGAAAATGAAGCACAATAAGTTCATATGAAGTTTATAACTGTTTCTACAGAGCTTCGTATAATCTATTATTTTATTCGTAATCGTCCGCTACACTGCTTGCAACATTCTTTGTAGTTATACACAAATACACACATACACAATATATATATATATATATATATATATATATATATATATATATATATATATTAAACAAGATTAGGAGATGTATCATCCTATACAAAACATAATAATTGAAATGAGGCAGTAGAAGTCAGCTGAACCTTGTCGAAACTCACTCCGACCATTAGCTAATAAAAACATTAACCAGCAAGATTGAACAAAAGTTAATCTTATTGGTTAGCTACCTAAGCTAAACACCATGCATATATGTATATATGGGATGTAAGAAATTTCTTTCCTACACCCCAATTTCCTCCATGCAGATAGCAAACGAAACTCCACACACAAAACCATACCTTCAACTCAAATTTTATTCAAGATGTATCAGAAATGAAAGTTCAAAAACAGTGGCTGAATTTGCTATCAATTGCAATAGAGCCGTTAGTTATGATTCTTCTGTGGGAATGTTAGTTCAGGTTTCCTTTTAGAAGGATCCATGTTGTACATGGTGAACACGGCATGAATGTTGTCGCCCAATATGGGATATTCTGGGACATCGTGGTCTCTGGAAATAATGGGAATAATTTCCCATAATAAAATATCAAGCCGAACACGGTAGAATATCATCATTGAGTAAAATAAGTTCAGCAATTATGTTGTGTCTCTATTTAGAGAAATATCATTCGTCCACCCACTGCACTTGTCCAATGAAGGTAAAATTCTGGTACACTATAACAGAGCACCGCTGTTTGAGTCTTTTACTGTTCCGTGTTCATTGTGAGACTAAAAAATAACGCACATGTTATACAAAATTGGCGCCAAACTGGCGCAGTCACATATAACCAATCAAGGACCGTCTAGCAAATCATGTTAGGCGGGCAAACAAAAATGGCGGTGTTATGGAATTTCTCACAATATATACATATAACATTTAATAGGCCGAATTTCATACATTTTAGGCTGAGGATTCTTCATATTTGTGATTAAATTTCCCCATATTTTCAAAAAGGTAAATACTCAATATTGATGCATAAAATATACATTATAACATATTTTGTTGTAGGCACACACACACACACACACACACACACACACACACACACACACACACACACACACACACACATATATATATATAATTTATTTTTTCAAATATATTGTTCATGCTTGCTTCTCCTTCCCGCTATGAAGGAAAACCTGCACCTTGTGGATTAAATAGTCTGGATTTATCTTATTGCATCCAAAAGAACTTATATTAGTTTACTATAGCATAAAACAAAAACGGGTACACGCCAAAACAAAGGTATTTACACGTGTCAGCCACATGCGTGGCCACTCATAAAAGACTGTAAAACATATAGACTTCAATCCGTTATTATTTCACATGTAATACAGATTGTGGCTTACATAACCTGGACGATTGATTAGAAATCAATGTGCTTCAGCGATTTTCTAGATGACTGACCAGCTATTTTAAGGGGTTAATTGCTGACCTGATCCTCTGAAAAGAGTTAATAAAAACAATCTAAGTAAATCTGATTAATTTGGTTTCTGTACACACCAATTTATTAAAACCCAAGTTTTCTTTCATCATCAACTCTCTCACCCCTACCTGGCTCCTGTTAAAATGAGTAAAGAGGTAACAGATGTTCACGAGATCGATATCGTGTTGGGGTTAGACCCTTCGAACAACAAATATCGAAAACTTGGCTAATAACATTACTTACTTCACCCTACAACTGGGAACTTTTCTACAATATTTTCGAAAGCCATGTCGTCACTCCGATTGACTTGCCCTAATTTAATTGTATGTCACTTTCGGTTTGGCAATGGACGCAACAAGAAATATGTAACGTTTTTTATTTCACGTTCTTTTCCTCGTTTGCAGTACGAGTTCGAACCTGCCTGGCTGCCTACTGCCACTTTTTTTTTGCTCAACACACACTTCCACCCATTCGGGCAACGCCGGGCACCCAGGCTAGTCTATAATGTAAATCTCACGTGTCTGTTTAAATGCATGTATGTATGTATGTATGTATGTATGTATGTATGTGTGTTTATATGCCTTGCAAAAACTTTTAACAGAGACGACGGATTTTCATGAGGTCGGTATCAGTTTGGAGCGCGACCCTTAGAACGACAAATATCGAAAAATTGACCCAAAACATTAATTTCTTCACCACCAACTGAGCACTTTTCGACGAGGAAGCGTCGTTTTTTTTTTCGCAGTCATCGCCTCTTTTCGATTGTCGAGCCTTAATTTTAACCTACGTTACTTCCGGTTTCGGCGATGGGCGCAATAGCTAAGGCATCACGTTTTTTTCATTTTCTTTTCCTCCTTCGGGGTACGTGTTCGAGTCTGCCCATAAGAACTTGGGGGGGGGGCGCTCAAGCAACACCCTTACACACACCTCCACTTTCTTTTCCGCCTTCGCCTCACGGGTTCGAGCTTGGCGACCTACTACAACTTTTTTGCGCAACACACACCTACAATCACTCGGGCAACGCCAAGCACCCAGGCGAGTTATTTATAAAGACATCTTACACATAGTAGGTTGTGTATTGTTAACTGTTCTGCACTTTAATCTAACAATTTGATAAAAAAGGCTACCGTAAAAATTGAATTTAACTTTAACATCTTATCAAAATAATACACAACCCGTAAAGCGCATAAATACACATCGACAAAAGACTAGAACACACCAGAAAAAAATCTTTCAAACAATAAGTAACTCGTTTCGTTATGAGCAGCCCATTCTTGTACAAAAAAGCCGACTGTAAAGCAACCTTGAACCATCCAAAGTAAAAGCCCGGTCATATTCACAATTAGTGAATAACGCGCAAATGTCTCCAGAAATAGATTCTTTTTCTGTTAACAAATATTGCGTTTTACATTGGTGTTCCTAATGTTGTATAATAAATTTAAACTAATCGTGCCTGCCTGTTGAAATCAAACACGTGCAGATTTGAATGGCAGTTCGGTTTGAGATCTTCGTATATATTATCACTGTAGGCAACTGAAAAAGATGGGATCTTACTGGCTGAAGAGTAAGTTTTCAGATAGAAGGATATATTTCTACTTATCAGCGTATTATGATACACATACCGGAGCGATCACATCCCTGTAATCTAGGACAAAAAAATAAAAAATAATAAAAAAGAATAGACATTACAATAACACACAAATTAGTTTACAGATTCTGTTTCCATCTACAACAAAGAATATATAATTAAAAGGGGTCATCTTCTCAACAGCAACACGAAAGTTATACGATATGTATCACCGTTTATCATCTAGATATATGACCACTGCTATTCGACTTTAGATTACTCATGTGGCCGTATTGCAACTAGAGTGAGAAACACTTATATAATCAACAAAATATTTATATTATTGTGCATTCATTTCTTTTACGAAGTGTTATCCTCATCTTCATAGTTGCTGTTTCGCCACGTTTCGACCAACTTATCCTCTGCCATCCCTCAGGGGATAAACCGCGACAAGATAAGAATGTTGAGTCTTGTAACTTATCTCCAGTAATTACTGCCTTCCATAGTTGTTGTCGCACTACGTTTTTGGCCAACTAATCCTCTGGTCTGCTTGAGTAGGATTTAAACGCTATATCCAGGCAATACTCACTTAGAACCGTAGAGAGTCAACACTTCTATCTACTGCGCCACGGGCCTCGAAATTGTCAAAATATAGCGGGTTCAATCTTAAAGCCAGAGGATTAGTTGGCCAAAACATGATGAAACAACACCTATGAAGTCTGCAAAAAAGAATGAATACACAAATTATGAAGCCTCATCTCAAAGGATAAAAAAGAAAATATATTATTTTTAACTTAATATATCAATGTCTCTGAAAAAAAAAAAACGAAAGTACAAACATACTTACATACTTAGTATAAAATACAGTAATTCCGATATGTTCTAATATTGACAAACAAATAAAGTCAATGAACACATGTCCAAAACGCTTTTCCAAAGTTTCCATCGAATTTATTTTCTTATACATACATAGATGAAGTTAACTTTTTTTTCTAAAATGCCTTGCAATTTCAAAATTCTACCCCTCATAATATGTCAGGGGTCAGGAATCATTCGGCTTAAATGTATTTATTCAAGTCAAAACACCGTTTTTATTTCTGGAATTTTCTCCCAAAATATAGACAAAATATAGACAAAATATAGACAAAATATAGACAAAATATCGACAAAATATAGACAAAAAATATAAAAAATATCGACAAAATATAGACAAAATATAGACAAAATATAGACAAAATATTAGCAAAATATAGACATAATATAGACAAAATATCGACAAAATATCGACAAAATATAGACAAAATATATACAAAATATCGACAAAATATAGACAAAATATATACAAAATATCGACAAAATATAGACAAAATATATACAAAATATCGACAAAATATCGACAAAATATAGACAAAATATCGACAAAATATCGACAAAATATAGACAAAATATCGACAAAATATCGACAAAATATATACAAAATATAGACAAAATATCGACAAAATATCGACAAAATATCGACAAAATATCGACAAAATATAGACAAAATATAGACAAAATATCGACAAAATATAGACAAAATATATACAAAATATCGACAAAATATAGACAAAATATAGACAAAATATATACAAAATAGACAAAAGTCTATGATGTGAGAAGAGCACATAGATATAGTGTGTGGCTAATGAATTATGCTGTAATATAGTGGCAGTCTGTATGCCATGAATGCATATATTTACGTTTATAATGTATGTGCACGCATATTTATGAATTCCTCTATTATCTTCTAGTAGGTGTAATGTACACACACACACAGACACACACACACACACACACACACACACATATATATGGTTACTTTTATTAGTTTCTTATTTATTTTGTTAATAAGAGAATCAAACAATGTATACGTATATATAAATAAAATAAACTTACAATTAAATTTAACAAAATGATCCAAGATGGTAAAACTAAAGTATATTATAAATATTAAAGAATTAATATTTATAAAGTAATCTCAACCAGATGTAAAAGCTCGATAAAACCAAATAGGAGATAGAACTTATAATAAGAGCAAATAGTTAATAAAACATGTTAAAACACTTTGAAAAAGAGTTAAAACATATTTAATCTGAAAAGGAAACACTTAATAAGTGGATAGTCCTGAATCCGCGGAGTTTCGATGAAATACCTTCCTTCTCATTAGAGGGTAGGAATTAGCAAAATGCGGGATCGGATTTTGCATACAAAAGTATGTGATGAAACTGCAAGTAAGTCAAAGATCTTACTTGATAACAAAAAGTGAAGCAAACGGGACATGGTTAAAAAAGAGTGATTTCACATGAATGGATATTTTGGTGAAAGTTAAATTATCCAATGACGGTAAAATCCAAAAATGTAAATCCAAGAAAGTTAATTAAATTTCCATTCGCACAAGTAAACTCCAAGGAAATCACGTAAATTGAAGATGTTCCAAAATAATCCAAAAGGCCGAAATCCGTGAAATAATTCACAAATATTTACAAGGAAAAGGGGAAAAATTCCAGTAATATTAATAAAAGAAAAATAAGATATGCGTTTGACACGGCTGCCGAGACAAAGTGTAACTAAGAAAACTCAGTAAAGAAAAAAAAGAAAAAAAAGAATAAATGATGATAGAATTAAATATAAAATAGGAAAGCAAATGTCAAAATGACCCAGACAAAATAGCGTTAAAAGGCGCGAAAATCTAGAGCAAAAAGAGGTCAACTGAAATTAACAGGTTATTACTTAAGAAAATGTCAGCAAATTTATTAAAAGCCACTAAATGGAAAATAAATTATAAATAAATAAATAAATAAAAAATAAAATAAATAAATAAATATAAAATAAAAAAAATTAAAAAAAATAAGGGGAGAGGATGGCCGGTATCTGCAAATCCCAGATAAATCAAGTAAGTATGTAAGTAAAAGTAAGTAGCCAACGAGGGAAACTTACTTTTTCTTTAATAAAAGTGATGATTCTATCTAAGATATTTTTGCTTACATCACCTAAGTCAGAGTTAGATGGGCAAATCAATCTGATAGATGAGTTGTCACAGAAATTAGGTTTATGATCTTTGAGGGTGAATCTAGGGGTATCCGGAGAAATTATTTCAGTGAAGTTATGAATTTCCATCGAAGTAAGTAAATGTTTAGCTTCGGAATTAATGGAATCTAAAGTGTTAGGAGGAAATATTTTATAAGATGTATTAAGTTCTTTATACAAAAGTCTTTTATATGTAGGATAGTCAAGTTTATAATAATTGTTTGTCTTATCAGCAGGGACGAATGTATGTTTATTCTTTTTAACTTTTTCGGCAAAACTATTTATTCATATAAATATATACATACACATATATGGTTATTTGTTAGTTTGATTATTAGTTCTTATCTTTTTTATATAAGCAAGCAAACAATATATCTATCTATCTATCTACCTATCTATCCATCTTTTAATATATATATATATATATATATATATATATATATATATATATGCCTGTTCGATTCCCTTAATTAAAAAAAGCGTTTCGCCATTATTTAAAAAAACCATGTTAGACATGTTTATATACATTCATTTTTTATATGGTAACACAAAACATACGCTAGGACACATACCTCATTCCTCCTAGTTGGTCTGTAATTAAAGGTTTCTCCTGAAGGAAACACCAATTCGAAGTTATATATTTATACCACTTCGTTTCACGGGTCGTTATTTCCCATCATACCCGCAAGGCGTTGTTAGTTCTACGTTATGCTCTATGTTTTCCTTGTTCGAAAAACGTGACGCTATTCGTCATGGTTCGACTCTTGTTATTGCCTACTGCATTTGACCTTTGCCACCTCGTCTCTATTTTGTGTCAACCATCTACCATTCACCTTTTGGTTTCTGTTTCATAGATTTGGGTCACCCTGCAATCAGTCTGAACCTTGTAAAAATTCACGCAAGCTAACTTAATCGTCATAGAGGTAGGAGCTCTTACATGTAACAAATCACGGACCCGTGGCATAATGAATACTGCAATTAGTAACATTCAGTTGAACAGTTAAGCTCTTCCGAAGAGTGGAGTCTCATTCCGTAGTGCAAGTAACCCTCAGAATACAATTACGAATTACTTATAACTAAAGGCTGATGAAACGTGAAAATGCTACCACCGTGAATTTAAATTAAGCCTTTCGTTAGAATTCCATGCAAATTCCCGAGTCCGACAGAATGATTCCGGAGTTCCACATAACTATTTCCGAGTTCGACAAACTTAACCTGAAGAAGGTTGAAAGATACCCCGATTGAAACATTCTAAAATAGCACTCCAAATTAGAATAGTAGCTCGAAGAATCCAAAGTATTCGATTAATCAATCTTCATCAAAAGATTCAGAAAATGATTAATAACTTTATATTTAAAATGCACCTACCTTTCCGTACTAATCCAATAAACAATCACGAACCATGGCAAAGGATATATATATATATATATATATATATATATATATATATATATACATATATATATATATGTATATATATATATATATATATATATATATATATATATATATATATATATATATAATTAACCAGATGCCTTCGGTGGCAAATAAGCTTTATTACATTACCTGACGAGTGACTATTTGTTTCTTGCCAATCAATTGTCCGAAACATTAGCATGTTTAGTGTAGCGACTATGGAATATTTGTCTATAACAATAAAACTAAAACTATTCTATTTTGCTCTTTTTTATCGAAAACGCTTAATAACCTCGTTTTAATGAGTTTTATCACCTGAATACCTTTAACGTGGTATATATATATATATATATATATATATATATATATATATATATATATATATATATAACATTGTTTACCTTATGATTTTAGATAAAGCCACTGGGATTTCAATTAAAACAAGTTATATTTTATATATCTAATGAATAATTGAAAATAATATTTGTTCTTTTCAAAGAAAGAGTATTACACAGCGTAAATTATTATTGTACTCACTAAGAGTTTTAACACAGGAAATCTTTAAGGGTTTTTCTCTGTCAACACCTTGTGATATTCCCTGGAATCTAGGAGGCAACATCTCCAAGATCTCCAATACTCTCCACGTCTTTTGATAATTTTGCAAATGAATTTACCTCAATGTCAAAGTCGACTTTGTACACAGCAGTAGAGGGCTGATTAGTGCTTTCTTTCTCCCATGTCTCTATTCTTCTCGATTCTTTACGACTATTTTGGAGGTGTGCAGGAGTAACGTTACGATTTTATTGTTTTATTTCTGTTGATTCCATACGGATTTCTTCTATCCTCTCGTTTTACTACTGCTGCAGTTACTATATGGCTGGTAGGTGTTTGTAATTTGTCTCTTCCTTCAGGGGGTTCCTTAATATGTAAGCCGTTTTAATTATTGCTACCGGTTGTATCTTCCAGCCTTGTTCCATGAATCCAATTTCTCCAATTCTATTTTGTAAATACTCCTAGTATTATTGGTATTATCTTGACTTTCGTTATCTTCCATATCCATTTTAACTCTCTTGCCAGTCCGGTGTATTGGATTCGTTTTTCCGTATCTTTCATATTCACTCTGTGGTCTTCTGAAATAGCTACATCTACGATATGGTAGAAGTGTTCGTTCTTGTTTATTATTATAACACACTGTTTTTTTTTGTATTCACATATTAGGTGGTTTGTCATTTCCTCTCATTGTCCAGACTTTCCATTTGTTGTTTTATTGTGTTTTGTCAATCTTTACTTTGATGTGGTTGGTACTAATAGCGTGATCTTGAACGGCTGTTATTATTAGGTTCTGTTTCTCTGTTTAGGTGTCTTTTTTGTAGCCATGTTTAAGTGGTTTCGCTATTCTCATATTTTGTCATACTTAAGCTTCATCTGTTTTTCTGTTTTGATTTTTCTGTTGTCGTCGTATTATTTGCCTAATTTGTCTCCGTTTAATTGATTTTCTCAGTAATTCTTGCTGAAGTGTTTAGCATTTCTGTGTTCTGCCTATTTTTTTCTAATTCTTTTCTTGTGCCGTTCACACAGTTTTATATAAAAATTAATCCTCTTCGTGCAATTTTCCTTTTCAGGTAGAGTCAGTAGTATTATCGGGGCGTAGTGCATTGTGCATGATCATAAGTTTCCTGGTCTTCCCGTCGAGATACCTCAATTAATCTTTAGTCTAATCTATGAACCGTCCAGGTTACATTACTAGTTATTCCTTCCTCGTGTTTATATTTTTAATAGATTTTTACTGTATAGTTTATAGTCTAGGAGGTTTCCTGTTCTTCTTCGGTATTGTTTTTAATTTTCACTTTCATTTCTGTTAATTTGATGGTGCAAACTTCCAGAACTCCTCGATATTTTCATTTAGTGTTTTACCTTCTGGTTTCCTCTGCTTATATCTAGCAGCGCCCACTTTTCCATTATAGATTCCATTGGAGTCTCACGGCTAGAGATTCTGGTCGTATTTATTAGCGCTGCTATCTTTTTTTCAGATGTTTCAGGTCGTTCATATACATTTTGTAGTTCAAACTGTCGTCGGTATGACTAAATTTGTACCCGGCTTTGCATTTGTTTAGTATATTGATAGCAGAAAACATGGCTATGATGAGCAGAAATGTCAATCAGGAAGCTCCTTCCTCTTTATTTTTTTTATCTCAGTTATGTATTGTATGTCAGCTATCAGTTTAAATCCTCATATTCTCATTGCATTTTTCAATCAAGTTCATAATCTTTTCTAGCAATTTGTACATCATTAAACATTCCATTATTGAAGCTTGAGGGATCTTGTGTCGTTTTTTTTTCTTTTCTATTTTTCCCTCCCTCCAAAAATTTTTTTTATAATACATTGTGTTCAACTTTTTCCTTTCCCATAAACATTCCATGATTATTAAAGAAGTAATAAATTTGTTCAGTTATGCTGTTAAGATTTACCACATGTTTGCTAAACAAGTTCTAGACATGTAGTTGCTTGGGGCGGTTGACTTTTTGCATTAATGTCGTTTTACTTGCGATCATCCATTCTGGCATTTCGTCTTTGTAAATACATCTGTTCCTGTTTGAATTAGCCTTTCATCTAGTGCCGTGACTTTTTTTTACCAGTGTGCGTGTATTCCACTTGGAGGATTTTTTCCCCCCTAATTCCATCCTTTGTCACCTCTTAAACTTGTTGAATGTGTCTTTTTCCTGTCTTTCATTAATTTTACATTTTTATTGTGATCTTGTCGTTTTTTCACTATTAGAATCTTGTTTCGTTCGACCGGTTGTTCTGTTTTCGGGTTTTTTCTTTGTTTAAATTTTAGTAGAATTGGCGTTTCTTATTTTCAAATGTTCTGTTTTGTTTGCCTTGTTCATCTGTATCGTCTTAGTCTTCCTTCGATTGCGGCTTTTTCTGTTATAATACTTCGTCCTTTTTTTATCCTTTAATTGCGAGTCAGATTTCATCTTTTTCATACTTCTCTGTATGTTACTATCTTGCTTATTACTTTAACTTTAACAAAATTGTTGATCTTGGTTGCCAGTTTTAATTCTCATCCAGATTTGATCGGCCCATTTTCTTTTTCTGACGGTCCTCCACTGTACAATTCATACCAGCATGGCATCTGCATAAATTTAATTGTTTAAGCATGTAATATTATCTGTTGAGATGCATGGGAGAAGTTTTATAATGTTTTCTTTTTCTGCCTTTATTTTCTTCTACTCTTGGTTCCCCGGGGTAGACATTTTGTTTCTTCTTCGTTCATAAGTTACATGATGCTATCCATTTCAGCTACTTCATTATTAGTTTCTTCTGTTATTTCGTAATCTCCGTCTCCACATGTCCTTCTACAAATAAAGTTTCTATGTGTGGGGTGTTTCTTAGTTCGTTCCATCATTTAACTTTCGTTGTATTTCCATTAGTTTTAAACTAAACTTTCATAAGAATAAGTTTCTCTTGATGCACGGTTTTTGTTCCGTTGTCCTATAATTTTTCTCCGTTTCTGGTAGCATCGTTCTTTTGGCTTCTGTAATACTATTCTCTTTTACTGCTCACTCTTCGACCGTGGTTTTTTTTTATTTTTGGTGGTTATTTTTGCTGTCTTTGTTAGATCTCTAATATTTTCCTACCTAAAATTAGAGAGAGTACACACCGGTGAGGTTTATGTGAGGTTTAAAAGCCAACGTTCACAAAATGACTGACACATCTTCCATGCTGGCTACCTAGGGCGCACCTGTTGGTCATAACACGCATATTTTCTTCTGGGTCCCACGTTGTTCATTAACTATTTGAGACATTTGTTTTTTATATTATGGAGTTTGTGACAACACCCAGCCATTGTTTTCACACAAATATAGTATTTACCTCTTATCTCAATAGGTATAATGCGTTATCATACGTACTAAAATATATGAAAAGTCATAATGTAGCATTATATTAGAAAAATAACATAATATGATTTTGGAAAATGTGGAATGATTAGTCAGAGATTTAACTCAGAAATAAAATAAACGAGGTTGATTTAGAAATTTTCGGAATAGTTGTGGGATTTGGTTAGAAGTAAATAGATTATGGCTTACGTGAGCGATCACTTGTTTTTTTTTGCTTGGTAGAGGTTCCCATAATATCTTAATAATTGATGTTGGAAGATAAGTCTTCTTCCAAATAAATTAATAATTTTCCATGAAAGGACTTCGCACCTTCATACATCTTTCTAGAAGCTCTGTCCATTTTACGGCAATTAGAGAGAAAGTTAAGGGATACTAAGCTTTATCCAATTGCAAATAATTCGTCTTTTCTTAGCGATATTAGGGATTTTAGGGACTCTTATTATTATTATTATTATTATTATTATTATTATTATTATTATTATTATTTACTTCACTTGCAGTTCTAAGACAGTTTATCATCAGAGATTTTTAACTTATAATAACCGGTGTTCTCTGGAATCTGTGTGGCAACATGTCGCCCCAGATCTCCAGTACGCTTCACCATTTCTATTGATTATTGCAAATAACATGCGTTATCGCAATAGACGTTTGCTATTGAATTTTCGCTGGTAGCGACAATTGATATTCATTCAAATTCGCAGTCATTTTTTCTCGCTTCCACTCTTTTCACCCGCGTTGATTCTTCACAGTAATTTTTTGTGGTATCACCCAAGGCATAATACATATATTTTATGGTTAATTTATGATTATCTATATATTAATTTGCTTGGCCGTACGGTGTCACGTCATCATCATCGCAAACATTAATTAATGAAACGCGTCATCATCATCGCAAACATTAATTAATGTGAATTATCTCCCTTTATTGTTCAATCTTTATCAGTTAAAAATCATTAACTTTTTTATTTCCCAAAAGTTCCCGAACAAAAAAAAAAAAAATAAAATAAAATAATAACTGTCTATTTATGGTTCCGGATTATTTTAAAGACAGTTATGCATAGAAGGTATCGTTCCATTTTAAATAGTATAGTATTTTACTTACATTTTTAACGATGTCTTCTGTTTATTATTGTAGGAACGCTTATTCTATTTTATTCAGTAATAAATATATTTTTTTACATTTAACGCTACGAGTACGTTTTTTTTACTGTGCCACTTTATGATTTTTTTATTTACTTTTGAGTTAGCCTTACACAACAAAAATATGTTTAGAAATACATGTTACAAAAGTCAAGAATGACTTCATTAAATAAATCACCAAAGTCACCATTCGCAAATACAGAGTCAAAACATATTTTACGTCGTGTTCCGTTTTGTTTTTGTTTTACGGCATATCAATCCTTTTTCGTGTTATTTAATGCCGAATCGAGTAATTTTGTAACATTTATACAGCTTCACGTTGTTTACATAGTTATTACTTATGTTTTGCTCGTTTTATTTTGCTTCTTTTACAGGCATTCATCTTCTAATGCCCACCGACATGGACACAACATTTTTTTTTTAATATGAAATAAAACAGTGTTTCATTACTTACGATTTAATTTATTTAAAGAAATATTTATTTCCTATTTAAAGATTTTCAGTATATTTTATTTAACTGAAGAATTTTTCCATTATGTTTATTATATTGTTAGGTAAAGTTTCGGTAAATATCCAGATACGCTACTACAGAACATCGACCACTCTAATTTCTTTTTTTATAGGTAAGTGAGGTCGCATACAACGAATCTGATAGTCAAACTTGGGGCAAATTTACCGTTTGCATGGTATTAACCCCCGAACCCACGAATAACTTTCCACCATTTTGCAGCTTCCATTTACGCTACACGCGTGCGCTGCAGCGTGAACGACGGCTTGTTTCACCTAGCAAACTGCCTTCTCACATGGCGTACCAATCAAAAAATTACGGACTGACATTTTTTTAATGACTTTCAGTTAAAGAAAAGTACAACAAATAGGGGGACTTTTTTTATCTCGCGTAGTTTTTAATGTGGTTTACAAAAACATAAGCACCAAACATCTTTATGTTTTTCATTCTTTTTTTTGCGGGGGGGATTCAATTATAGAACTTATGTGGCTTAATAGGTGCTTTTGCTGTTTAGTTAAACGTTTTTCCGTAAGTAACGCACCGAAAATGTTAAATGGTGTTTTAATTGGTAAATGTCGGTGCGTTACTTGTTGAAAATTTGAAAATTCTATGTTCCAGGTAAAAAAAAACAACAGATAAATTACCCCCCCCCCTACTCCAACTTGGAGTGCTTTCCTTTTCTGGTTTTATTTCTTTTTCAGCCAATTTTAAATTTTCCACTCAAAAAGTGCTATAATGTATTTTTGAAAATTAGAAAATTCTATGTCCTGGAAAAAAAAAATCCCCTCCCCCCAACGTAGTTTGCTTGGTGAAGCCGTCATTTATGCTACAACGTGCATGCACGTAGCAAAAACGGAAGCTGCAAAATGTTGGAAAGTAGTTCGTGGGTTCAGGGGTAAATACCATGCAAACGGTAAATTTGCCCCAGGTTTGACTATCAGATTCGTTGTCAGCGACCTCAATTACCTATAAAAAAACAAATTAGAGTCGTCGGTGTTCTGTAGTAGCGTATCTGGATATTTACCGTTTTTTTTTTCTTATTTTAAAACAAATTATTAAAAAAAGATACAAGACCATTAAATTTTTCTTCATTAAATCGCTATTTAGGTGAGGTTCAA
This sequence comes from Euprymna scolopes, assembly GCF_053919585.1. Classification (NCBI taxonomy): domain Eukaryota; kingdom Metazoa; phylum Mollusca; class Cephalopoda; order Sepiida; family Sepiolidae; genus Euprymna; species Euprymna scolopes. The sequence goes on from NC_136490.1 coordinate 106,919,191, forward strand.
AATAGTTAACCCTTCTCCCCATAACCGTTTTTTTTATGCAGTAAAATACTTTTTTTCAATAATTATGGCTTAAATAAATATTTATTCCTTATTTAAAGATTTACAGTATATTTTATTTAACTGAAGAAATATTTATTGTTCATACATATATTTTTCCCTTATTTTTTTTTACATTGTTAGGTGAAGTTTCAGAATAGTAAACCCCCCTCCTCATATTAAGAATGGGTTTCAGCATGATTCTTACAATAGTGCTATCAAAGTTTATTGATTTTTCTTATTTAACAAAGATTATAAAAAAGATACAAGAACATTTTAAACATTTTTTTCGTTAAATCATTATTTAGATGAAGGTTTAGAATAGTCAAACCCTCCCCCCTTATTAAGAATGTCATTTTTTGTTATTTCAGCATGATGCTTACATTTTTCTTAATATTAAAAAAAACAAAGATACAAGAAAATGTTAAGTTTTTTTTTTTAAATTAAAATGTTAGATCAAAGTTTGGAATAACTTACTTTATAGCCAATTAGCCAGCTTACTTAACTATATAACATTGACAATAAATTTTTTAGGTATAACCTACCTCACATCATTTTGATTATCGAAAAATCAAAATTTAACTGTACTTCGTAAGATTTACAGAAACACTTCAGTTTCTATGCATGTAATACACACGAATCTGAATATTATAACAGATTACAATGTTTTTATGGGGGAAAAAAATTTGTACAGAAAATTCAAAGTGTTCTATTTATATTATTAGGAAGTTGTGATGCATTAATTTAAATCTATATCAATAATTCGACTTAAAACATATTTGTGAATTTCCAAATCTTCATTGAATAAAATTCAAAATGAATAGAAAAGTCTATCGCATATGTAAAAGTTGACAGTTGCTTATTTAACTTCATTAAACGCCATCAAAGTCAACTAAGAGCTGCTCAATATTCTGGCTTAATGGATCATTTAGCAAGGAATGAAGATGGTTATTCTGGTGTACTAGTTATTCTACCATCTACCTAGGAATCTACAACAGCTTTATCAAGATGCAATTGCAGTTTTCTGTTACCTATTCATTACTCACACATGTAATCCAAAATGTCCTGAAATATTAAATAACTTTGGGTCATCAGAACTTGCACAAAATCGATGTCAGCAATGTCACACAGTTTTTTAAATTCACAATCTGACTTCCAAGAACCTACTGACTGACCGCTATTCTCACTCCAAGCAGCTGATCGACGTCCCTGTCACCGCCTCAATCATCACCAGCACTTCCTGACAATATCAACAGCATCAGTTACGATCGCATTGACCTTCAATAAAAGTTTAAACTAAAGTTCTTTGTTTGTTCTACTTGCTTCCATACGTTCATTTTTATAAGGAATTTCTTACTGATGTGTTTTAAAAGATTTTAACTGCCGTGGAATTTCCAAGGGTCCTGCTAGTTATTATTATTATTATTATTATTATTATTATTATTATTAGTAGTAGTAGTAGTAGTAGTAGTAGTAGTAGTAGTAAGAGATTAATTCAGTGCTAGAAGCATTGTTTAATGTTTATATAAAAAGTAGGTTTATAGGAAGCAAAACAATGCAGGAATTTAATGGATAGACAAAAGACTGAAAGAAATATATATTATTAATTTTGTATAATCAGCATCCCTGAGGAGATCTCTATTGACTTATAACTGGTTGACCGAATCATTTGCTTATGCAAAAAAAATATAAAGAATATTTGGGGATAGAGCACTTGTATGAACCTCGAAAAAAATTCATTGGTTGTTTCACCCCTGAAAAAAAATTAACCTGGAATATATATATATATATATATATATATATATATATATATATATATATATATATATATATATATATATATATATATATATATGTGTGTGTGTGTGGTACGATTCCAATATATTCCCGATCCTGATAAAATTACCAATTTCGATTCTGATTCTTTATAAATGTCTAAAGGTTTAACTATAAAATTGTTATTAATTTCCCAATTCCCTTAAAAATACGTTAAATTAGTATACACTTTCTCAAACATAAAAAAAAAACCCGCTTGTTGGGGTTATCAATAGGATTTAGTCTTGTAGCCTAACAGCTAGTTCAAAACCAATAAATAATTATCATTTTATCATTACTACCAGCAGCAGAAGATTTTGTTTTACACAAAATCAGATAAAAAAAGATAATTAAAAGAATCGATTTTTGGCATCGGAAAATAGACACATATTTTTCCGATTCCGATACCGATTACGACACCAAAAATGTTTAGATTTGTCCTATTCCCGATTAATCATTCCAACACTAATTATATATATATATATATATATATATATATATATATATATATATATATATATATATATATATATATATATATATATATTAAGCAATAAATAATACTGGGCGCAGCGCCATTATTATTTATTGTTGGGGTATTTTTTATAGTTCTCACATATATTATTAAAGAGGGAAATTGGATATCCAATAGAAACTAAAGTGCACATCTAAAATATGTTTTTCTCATTAACTCTAATTCAATATTTACAAAAAATCGACAAACGAAGGATAACAAAAGTATTGGAGACAAAAAAAAAAACTCTATTAAAACGTCTTTCAAAAATAAACTTTTTTAAAATGTGATCCAAAAACCATAAATTTATATAAAGGTTAGACAAAGAAAAAAAAATAGTAGAAATTAAAGAAGAAAAAGACGCAATCTCCTCGAACAAGTAAATTCTTAATGTTGGCTCTCGTATTTCTTGAGTTCACACTAAAACGTTGGCTTTTATAGACACTAAATTCCTTTTAATTCTTATCTTAATTAACCGTGGCTTAAGGTAAAGATGCTCGCTGGCTTTGTGACTGGGTTCGATTCTTGCAACCAACTTTAATCATCACTTTCTGCGTTAATGACTGCGGAAGCATTAAGCGCTGGTGTATTTAGTTATAAAAAATTGTTACATAGAATTGCGTGGGCGGTTCTCTACTTCCATTTATGGCGTCTTAGTGCAGATATCATGTGTATCTGAGCAATACGATCTGCCCTTTATCTTATCCTCATATTTCTGTATTAGTTTTCCGAATTTTTGGAACCCCGTTGTTTCAACAAGTGTTTCATTATACTTTTCTACTTATATGTGGTCTGAAGGAGGTGATATAAATTTCGCTTTCACGCACTGTAATACATATTCCCAAACACACACACACACACACACACACACACACACACATATATATGTATGTGTATGTATATTATATATATATATATATATATATATATATATATATATATATATATACAATTGTCCAACTTTTTCACGAGGTATTGACTCATTTATGAACGGTGTACATTCTGTTAGTTTCACAGCTGTTCACTTTTCGTGAGCAGCCATCTTGTTACAGATTATATCAAATAATATGTTTTTATCTGTATGAACGCACAATATATGTTCTTTATAGCTTGGTGCAACCGACATTAGTATTTTTCTTTTTCACGTAAGAACGTCGAAGAGACTCAATGCAGTGTTCGATAAAATATAGTCCTTCTTTGACAAACTAAAGGAATGAATATTGTTAATATTCTTAAAGTAAATGTTTCCCCATTACATATAAAAAGAGATAAGGAGAAAGAAAACGAGGGGTAAAGGTGTTACGTTTATAGGTGTATAATGACAAGGGCTGTGACAGCCGATTATTCTTTTGATTTTTTTGACTCTTGAGTATATATCCGTTAATATCTTATATATTTTTATATAGACTGATGTGGTTTTAGGCTATTTTACTGTGTCTAACTGCGTCGGATATATACGCTAGAGTAAAAAGAATTAAACGAATATGATGTTGTCACAGCTCTTATAATAACCGAATCTCGATGGTATACTCATGCAGAATACATACCCTATTATATTTTATACAAATGCACCCGACCACACGTTGCTGTGGCTTAGAGGAAATGGAAAAAGAAAGCTGACAGTTACGGAAATGCCCCCTCCCCTCTGAAATCCACACAGGATAACTGGTTTTTATTTTATCTCGGTAACCCCATCGATTACAAACGTAACAAACATTAGAATATAAAAAAAGGAAAGTTTTTAAAATATTATTTTCATGATTTTTATCGTTTAGTCTGATGTTATTTTTTTCTTTTTTGTAAATGTGACAACGAGCATACCCTGGCCCAATCACCGCAAAAAAAAAAAAAATACTACGCACCCATCAAACTTAAAGACCGGACCGAAAACTCGAAATGAAATGAAACGTAAGATATTTATCTATTTGTTTAACTACTACTACTACTACTATTATTATTATTATTATTATTATTATTATTGTTGTTGTTGTTGTTGCTGCTGCTGCTGCTGCTGCGCTTTTCTTTATTAAAGCACGCATTTTCCAGAAAAGAACGAATTACTAAAATTGTTGTTTCTATTATTTTTTCGATTCGTACCTGCTTGAATGACTATTTCGGGTTCTCCTGACTCTTTTGTCTCCCAATTTCCCGTTTGCTAAAATTTTAATCACGCAATTAAGGTGTAGCGACGATATAATAATCCGTTCAGTTAAGTGCCGCTTGTTATGGATTTAACTGAATACGATATTAAAAATCATATTATTGGTATTTATGCACTTATGGTTGGTGTTTTGTAACTATTCTGTACTTTCTACTAACAATTTACTAAACAAAAATGATATTTTAAAACTTGAATTTATATAGGGATAATCATTTTATTATATTTAATCTTTGTGGGGGGTAGTTTACCTAGCGAGATACAGGGCCGTTTGCATAAATTCACAATGATTTAAATTTGTAATTATAAAAACAATAATTTTATTTGCATTAAACTCCTCGACCTAACGTTCACAGGAAACATGAATTGGAACAATTACATTGAGAGCATTGCCAGGACCGCGGCTTGAAAGCTACCAACGCTCGAAAGTATCCTGTACCTTTATAAGACCACCGTTCGCCCATGTAGGGAGTATTGTTTTCATATTTGGGCTGGTGCATCCGCTACTAGTCTCTCGCTCCTAGACAATGTTCAAGAGAATAGCCAACCTGATAGATCCTGAACTGTCATCTAAGCTTCAGCCTCTGTCCCATCGACAAAATGTAGCATCTCTTTGCCTGTTCTACAAGTACTTTAACGGTGAATGCTCCGACGAACTGCAAGCACTTGTATCCCCTCGAGGTAAATACCCCCGACAACTCCGACAAACAGCTAAATCCCACCCCTTCACAATAGAGATCCCTAGATGTAAGAGAGCCTTTTACTCCAGTAGTTTCTTCCCCAGAACCTCTAGACTTTGGAATTCCCTTCCAGATTCCTGCTTCCCCAACTGTACTGACATGCAGAAGTTCAAGTGTAACTCATGTTACTGAAATGGCAAGTGTTTTGTTACTATTCTCTACTTTTACCTAACAATTTAATAAACAAAAAGATATTGTAAAGCTTGAATTTAACTGGAAACTACTATTTAAAAAAAGCACGCTTATATAGATGCATAAGCACCTCTTAATTTGATATAGTTATATTCCAAAGAACCTTTTGGATACATTCAAAAGGAGTAAACTTTAAAGTGTTGTGTAATTACTTTTAAAAAATAATAATTTTACTTTCAGTTGCGCTTGTACTGCATTTCTTAAATTTTTAACAATTTCATAATTATGAATCAATTCGCGCGAACTTTAAAAAAGTAGTATTTCGTCAGTTGCGCTTTATTTTATTATTTTTACTACCGTAATTATAATGTTAGCAGACAAAAATTGGAAGCCAAAAGGGTCAGCAGAACCGTATTTCGTTATCCGGCTTACTGAAATGAAATATAATTGTTAGTTTATTATACGTGAATACAATGAACCGAAAAGGGAGGGGGGAGGAAGAACACAACACCGAAACAATAAATATAATGATAAGTTGGTTTTCGGGCCAAGGCTGAAAGTGTAGTATCTGTTCTGATGCTGCACCTTCATGTTAATATAATGAATACATATGCATAAATAACCCCCCCACACATACATACTCAAGGCAAACACACGCACGCAAGCAAAAAAAGAAAACACACACACACACGCACATGTATGTCTATAAACAACAACACACGCGTGCCCAAGTTTACACGGCTTAATTAGTTTTATGGTACACCTGCACACACACGAACCCACATGCACACACACGTACACAAAGATGCACTCAATCAAACAAACAAAAAACACGCACGCACACATGTATGCATTTGTATAGGCACAAACACGCGTGCACAAGATTTTGCGGCCTACTAGTTTTATGGCACACACACATGGACAAACACCCGCACACAAGTAAACAAAAACAAATACACACGCACATGTATGTGTATAAACACAAACACACACGTGCAGAAGTTTACACGGCCTATTTGTTTAATGGCGCACACACACAGCAACGCTGCGTTTTTTATGTGTCAATACATGTGTAATGCGTTGATGATGTGTTTAATGCCATAAGTAATAAGCCAGAATGTTTTCCTTTTATATGTATGTAATGTGAACAGGCCATATTGAAATATAAATAAGCGTTCAGTTTTGAGGCTGATACCGTTAATCTCGAATGGAGGAATGCTTAGAGTTAAGCCAATCAGAATACAGGGTATACACAGGGAAACCTCATTATTCGTGTAGATTAAAAGTGTAAGACTGTGTGATGTGTATGAATTCAGTAGCCAGTTAATGGCGGCGCAGACACAAGAAAGTAAGATAAAGTATAAATTCACGCACTGGGGAATGGGTTCCTAAGAGGACTTATGGAATAGGGGGAAATAGGAAATACTTCCTTTAAATGATATGTCGATAGTGATGATATGACTCATAGGATGTAATTATGATTTTATTATGAAGCCCAACTATTTCTGTAATATGGCTGTAAAGTTGAACAGGCAGTGGCTAATAATCTCCACATAAAATATTTGTATGCGCCATCTGTTGTTGCAAGCCTACGATATTTTGGTACAGAGAGGAAAAACTGCGGTGCTTTTATTATTTTATTATATATAGGGATATTATTTTATACGTTCTATTTAACTATTGCTAGGAGGTGGACATCTGGTTTTTCCCGCGCGTAAGATACGCATAAATATGATATTTTCATTTGTCCAGATTTCGTATATATTATTATATAGTTGTGGTTTCAAAAGTTAAAAAAAAAAAATATTAACTTGCCATCTGCTAGAATCGAAAGTGAAAGCTGGTGACGTTACCATTGTACCGATGTGACATGCGTTTAAACAGATTAAAAATTATAAATTAAAAATTAACTAAGATGAAAGTACCAAATGATTAACGATTTATAAAATTTTGACCTCATCTTTATTTCTTAGAAAACATTTTTAACCGGCTAAAGAACCATAAATTACGGCCCATAAGAAAAACAATCATTTGAGACTCTTAGCGCCGCTCTCCGACTTTTAGTTTTTGAGGAGATAGAGTTTGAAAATATGGAGACAGACAGACAGCCCGACAGGCAGACAAAGAACCGTTTATATATTAGATAAATACGGTGTCTCCTGTTTATTAAATTTTAAGGCTAATGTACAAAATTGTTTAACTAAACATCATCCCCATGTTAATGGATTTCTCCATAATAACGTTATTAGTTCGGCACCTCTCGTCTTCCACATGATTACGAAAAATCTAATATCAACGTTAAGCCCAAAAATAACAACGAAAATACTTAGACGTCTATTCAGCCAATTCTAAAATTGTTATGCCAAAGTTAAGCTTAAAATAAGGAATAAAATACTAGGGAGTTATTTTTCATGAATAATAACAAAATTGCGTCGCTATTTGCAAAAAGAGTATTATCAGAATACAAGCTTATCATGTGTTGAAAAACGTTAAATATAAAATTTATGTTCTTTTTTATTCTGGAATAGTTTTAAGATAAGGAGTATCATATAGAATCCGTTTCTTAAATTCTTTCGATGCTAAAGACGCTAAACAGTCAACAAGTTAGAATATTGTAATATACAACGTACGCAATATAATACTTAAGCAATCTTGCATGTCAAATTTAAATCAATTATAAACAAGTTAGCTATTTGAATGCTTTTCTATACTTTCGCTTGCAATATTTTGTCCTTTAGTACTCACATTCCATGAGCGACGATTCTGACAATAAAAGATAATGATTGCTGTTTTCTGTGTGAAAATACATCTATTTAACACTTATTATTGGATAGTTTTTTTTTTACTTAAAAGTAGGATATTTAGAAGAATATATAAAGTGTTTTAATACCTTGCTCATCATAAAAATATAGTTACAAAAATGATTTAGATTTTTATTCTTCGGAATTAAAACGGATTTGTATGCATTCTTTTACTTTTAAATTGTCACTCATGCACCTAATTCCCTCATGATAACTCATAAGTCCAAATCTATAAAAACAAGTTGTGTCCATAAAGAGGAATAGGCAAGGAAAAATAGAGGAATGGGAGCAAAAAAGGGGCGGACACCAAAAAAGATATAGATAAAAGTTTTATTCAATTTATTAAATTTTCACCCCAAACAACGCTCAGTTCCACTTTAAAGTAGGGGCTACTATTAGGGACATAAGTTGCGGGGATACTAGGAAGGGAGATGAGCAGTAAGATGTCTGTTCACATTACACTTGGAATTCTGAATGACAGTACAGTTGGGAAAGCTTAACCCCAGAAGGGAGTTCCAAAGTCACGCAGTTCTGGGGAAGACACTATTGGATGAGAATGTGTTCTTACACCTAGGTATCTCTTCTGTGAAGGTGCATGAGTGGCAATTAATTCTATACCTCTTTACCCAAAACACACTAAATTCTATATCTCTTACTGGTGCTACCATATCAGATCTCTCTAAAGATATTGGCTCCCTGAGAAATAAAAGGAACTTCACAATGATACTTTTTGTTTTTCTACTTCGTTTTGCAAAACTTCATGATGCTTTGCAAAACTTAATGATGTTTTGCAAGACCAAAAACAACAACAGCAAACCAACTTCTCACCCTTTACCTTCTTCCCAATATCTCCTTTTCGTTCTATCTACACCACTTATTTACTGGTTTCCTCAGTTAAAATATACCAAACATTAATACTGTAACTTTTTTCTCTCCCTCGTTGTAAAGCTCATTCATGTTCTGCAGGGCATGGAACTAAAACAATAAAACAACCAAACCAAACCACACACTACGAACATGCGATTGAAGATAAAAAGAGCTTGAAGACTAAAGACCTTCCACAAAATAATTGGATGCAACCTGAATATTATTTCTAAAATTACTGAAATCGGCATTAAATAACGCGAAAAGAGTTGATGTGTCGTAAAGAAAAACAACCAATTCATACCTCTTAACTCCAGCGCACTAAAACTTATACTTATTTACCTATACACACTAAAACCTATGCCTCTTTACCCCAACACACTAACACCTATACCTCTTTACCACAACACACTTAAACCTATACCTCTTTACCACAACACACTAACACCGATACCTCTTTACCACAACACACTAAAACATATACCTCTTTACGCCAACACACTAAAACCTATACCTCTTTACCCCAACACACTAAAACCTATACCTCTTTACCCCAACACACTAACACCTATACGTCTTTACCCCAACACACTAACCCATATACGTCTTTACCCCAACACACTAAAACCTATACATCATTACCCCAACACACTAAAACCTATACCTCATTACCCCAACACACTAAAAGCTAGACCTCTTTACCCTAACACACTAAAACCTATACCTCTTTACGCCAACACACTAAAACCTATACCTCTCTACCTCAATACACTAAAACCTATACCTCTTTACCCCAACACACTAAAACCTATACCTCTTTACCCCAACACACTAACATCTATACCTCTTTACCCCAACACACTAAAACCTATCCCTCTTTACCCTAACACACTAAAACCTATACCTTTTTACCCCAACACACTAATACTTATAACTCTTTACACAACACACTAAAACCTATACCTCTTTGCTCCAACACACTAAAACGTATACCTCTTACCCTAACACACTAAAACATATACCCCTTAACTCCAAAACACTAAAACCTATACCTCTTTACCCCAACACACTTAAACCTATACCTATTAACCCCAACACACTAAAACCTATAACTCTTTACCCCAACACACTAAAACGTATACCTCTTTACCCCAATACACTAAAACCTATACCTCTTTACACCAACACACTAAAACTTATACCTTTTAACTTCAACATACTAAAACCTATACCACTAAACCCCAACACACTAAAACCTATACCTCTTTACCCCAACACACTAAAACGTATACCTTTTACCCTAACAAACTAAAACATATACCTCTTAACCCCAACACACTAAAACCTATACCTCTTAACCCCAACACACTTAAACCTAAACCTATTAACCCCAACACACTAAAACCTATAAATCTTAAACCCAGCACACTAAAACCTATACCTCTTTACCCCAACACACTAAAACCTATACCTCTTTACCCCAACACACTAAAACCTATACCTCTTTACCCCAACACACTAAAACGTATACGTCTTTACCCCAACACACTAAAACCTATACCTCTTTACCCCAACACACTAAAACCTATGCCTCTTTACTCCAACACACTAAAACTTATATCTCTTTACCCCAACACACTAAAACCTATACCTCTTTACCGCAACGCACTAAGTCCTGTACCTATTAACTTCAACATACTAATACCTATACCTCTTACCCCAACACAGTAAAGACATTAGCCTAGAGCTTGGGCCCTAGGCCGAACGTGAGTACAATGAGCTAACAATGGCTCTCTTCAAATTCCCTTTTGTTTCCACGTGCGGTACCCTAATAAACATTATTTAACATGCTCAGGAATATACAGCAACACACACACAAACATACACCTACTCTATCTTACCAGGAGACACTAATCCTTTTTCCTGTATCTACTATCGGACGCACGCTCCTACATACGTAAACACACTGAAGTTTTTGCCCTTTCTTGCTCTTTTAACTGACTTCCCTCGTCCTGGCGACTAACAGCTATGAACACGTGTGGACTGATCTATTCTTTCCTTCAATATTCTCTTCTTCAACAAGCCGGTATGATATTAAATCTATCGTTAAACATATTGAACACTTTTCTTTCTTTTTCTACTAATGCTACTAACGAAGATGAAAATAAAGTTGTTAATTAAATGTTAAAATGAGACTTCTTTTCGTTGTCTAACTTTGCATGAAAAGTCAAAAGCGACTTTTAACTGGGCCTGAATCACCCGCCAAGCAGGAATTTTTCCTACACTGATGATTGCATGCACCGCTTGTATCCGTAGGTATAAAATAATTGTTAATATATATTTAATTATATTATAAATATGGATACACACACACACACACACACACATATATATATATACATAGTAATAATTATATATATATATATATATATATATATATATATATATATATATATAATTATAGATATATACAGGGTGTCCATAAAGTATGGCTACATAATCTACACGGTGCCCACAAAGTCTGGTTACATAATGTAGTCAGACTTTGTGGACATCCTGTATATATATATATATATATATATATATATATATATATATATATATATATATATATATATATATATATATATATATAGGATGTCCACACCACAAAGTCTGACTACATTATGTAGCCAGACTTTGTGGGCACCGTGTAGATTATGTAATCTCGTGATCCTTTTCGATAGCCTTTCTGTTCTTCAGGCAGCGAATTGTTTTGGTCTAATTGATCATAGATAGTGTCAGACAGAATGTTAGTGAAAAGTTTCCACATAACTGAGAGGCATGTGATTGGCCTAAAGTTTGTCACTTAACCCCCTTTTGTCTTATCCTTGATAATCAGGTCTGTAGTTCCTTTTTTCTGTCAACCAGGGAAGTTACCCGTCATCAAACAGTCGTTTAGCATTGTTGCAAGAAGCAGGCGGAGAGCTGGGAGGGTTTAAACCACTATCCCTGGACTCCGTCAGGTCCAGGTGCTTGCAAATTTGAAAGTGTTTTACACTTCGCTCTCAGCATTTCCATGGTGACTGTTGTGTTCCTTTATGGCTACATTCTAGAGGACACCTTTCCTTCAATGTCTTCGATCCATTTTGCATAATCTTGATGTTTTTCTTCCTTTTCCCAAAAGCTTTTCCAGAATACACGCGATTCATCAGCATTGGGTATAACGTCCTTCCCTCTTTCAATTTCTTCTAGTTGGTTAAAAAGAAGATTTTGGTTGTTCTCAGAAAGTCTATTCTGTCGATACTGCTCAATTCTGTCGCTGTAGCGTTTAGCTTTGGCAGCTTTAGCTGAGATAAGATGTTTCAGTTCTTCAATTACACACTGAAAACCTTTTTTTGTCTGCTAATGTTTTTATTTAATCTATCACATCCGCTCTGACTTTTGAGTTTGCCATCTACAACAACTTCTATTGTACTGAGGCCGTTTCGAAGTTGCTTGATTTGCCCATTTAGACATTTCCACCACCAGGACAATATCTTCTGTTTAATAAGATAAAACGAAGACGTAGATACAAAAAGATGAAGTTGTTCATTTATTCCATTTCGACCGGTCAATGGCTTTGCATCAAGGAATTCAAATATTTACATGATTCCTTCTTCTCCCCTTCGTTTCCAAGGTTCCATGTCAGCTCTGTCTCTGACTCACTGACTTCTCTCTTCTCCCCTGACTGACCGACTTACTCACTCTTACCCTCTGCCAAGCTCAGACTATATTGAAAACTCATGACGTCATTTCATGACCAACACGTGCATATCAGACACGCGGGCTGACACGCCTCACGTTTTCAAGCATTCATCACTCTTCCCATGTTTACAACCCGATTTCTCTAACATATTTTCCTAACTCACTTTACAAATAAGATTTTCCATTGTTCGTTTTTAAATGCCTTATTTTAATTTCATTTCTTTAACAGTAACAAAATTCATCATTACATTCCTTTTTCAATAAACATATATATAACTATTTCATGTGAACAATGAGCAAGATCAAGAGAGAAGTTCATCGTAACCCACTTGTAACTTGTAAACGAGATTTTGAAAAAGTTTACGTTCCTGATGTGCCCAAATCAACTCGCTTCCGTATCCTGAGGACGATTGAAAAATTTGGAAAGCCAGAAGCCAGAGGTACGCCCTCAATTGAAGAATATCCACACGAAAAAGAGGATGGAATTGACAAGAGATCACATGAAGGTGAATTTTCAAACTGTTTTGTTCACCGATGAGTGTCGAGCGACCCTTGATGGACCCGAGGCGTGGAGAGGAGGATGGTACCATAATATGGGTCTACGGCAACAAAGAATCAGGCGTCAACAAGGAGGTGGTGTGTGATGTTCTGGGCTGCAATCATTGGCAATAAACTTGTAGGACCATTCAGAGTCGCAGCTGGAGTGAAAATTACCGCCAAAGTCTATATTGACTTCATTAAGGAACACTTGGAACCCTGGCACAAGAAGAATAATTTTGCATTCCGGAAAAAGATGGTATTCATGCATGATAATGGACAGTCTCATTCTGCAAGGATAGCCACTGAATATTTGGAGAGAGTTTTTACCAGACATGAGAAAATACTGCGATGGCCAGCCTGTTCTCCAGATATAAATCTCATCGAAAATCTGCGGAACATATTGAAACAAAATATTTACTCCGGAGGAAGGCAGTACAACTTCAAGTATGACACCAGGGATGCTATTCTGACTGCTGCTAAAGACATTTCATCAGATGAAATCGAAAGTTTGACATCTAGCCAATAAAAATGGCAATTATATAAGATATTGGTTGTACTATGAAACCATATTGAAGTTGTTTGTTCTTTATTATTGTTGTTCTAAATTTACTCATTCCTAGAATAATCAATGTTACGATGATCTTTTAGCACTTCACTATATTTTAGCATTGGTTTGCATATAAAGTTGGCACGCTGAAAAAATGCAAATCACTAAAATAGCTAGCAATTTTTTATTACTGTTCCGATTAGCTTAGATCTGCGCTTGTGTTAGTTTTGCCATATAACTTTCTAAATTTCACAATTTTTCATTGAAAACTATTGGAGTTTGAACAAAAATATCGATATATCGATTTGCATATAATTCTGGCACGCGGTATATATATATATATATATATATATATATATATATATATATATATATATCGCGATAAATTAGCTGTAATTTCAAGCAACAATTTATTTTTTTTAAGCGGCATTCTCAATCTGAAATGTTAATGTTGTACCCTTAGAGTCTGATATTTTAGATTAGTCACCTAAAATGCTAAAAGAATGAGTGTTAGTGTACAATTTAACCATAGAATGGTTATTGCAAAATTGTTCCCGCGGGGCATAAGACGTCTGAAATTGTCAAAGACACGGGCTATGCCGTTAGAACTATTTATCGTGTTGTAACGAACTTAAAGGGAAGGTATATGCAAGGGAAGACGCACAGCACGAGAAATGATGATATCCGCACGAGAAATGTCTAAATGGCTTGAAAAGATCTATTGCAGCAAAAACATCACAGTTAATTGCTGAACTAGCGAAAAAGTGGAATGTAACCAAAATGACAATTTCTAATACAGTACGGTAAGATCTTCGGATGAAGTCATATTTTAGATAGTATCCTAACGTTCTTACAGCGATTTCTAAGATCAGTCGTAAACAGAAAATGCCCTTGCTACTTAATTATCTGAAACACCAGGTCCGTACCGTCTTTTTTGTAGACGAGAAAAAGGTTATTGGTAGACGAAGTCTTCAACCGCAGAAAATCGATACCTACCGCCAATGACCACTTTGATGTTCCTTTCGTAATGTAGAGTGAAGACATTGCCTCTGTCATGGTGTTTCGAGTTGTTAATGGTGATGAGAAAGTCATGCCCTTCCAATTCTTTGAACCCGACTTGAGATCAATACGGCGGAATATCTGAAGATTCTAGGGGATGTTTTCTCACCCTGGATTAAGGAGAACGATGATCCTATGTAATTGATGTTTATCAAGGTCTCTACACCTTCACGAAGAGAGAGTTGCCTCTTTTTGTGACTAACACACTCTGGGGCTCTAGTTTGCAAAAAAAAAACCCCAAATAATCGCTGTAACTATTAGATATGGGGCGATGTTGAGAAACTCTATAATGCTCGGCCCAAAGCAGTGTGAAGATTCTCAGAAGGCGCGCATTTCGCGCTATCAAAAGAGAGCTGCCAAAGCCTTTCGTGCTTTTGGGGCTCGCATTAAGAAGGATATAGACATGGAAGGTGGCGGCATAGAATAAACTATTTATATCTGTGTGTATCTAATAAAACAATTGTTTAACACACACACACACACACACACACACATATATATATATATAAACAAACATACAATATATATATATATATATATATATATATATATATATATATATATATATATATATATATATATATATATATACTAACAGTTCAGCCCGGATTTACTTGGCCCCAACGTACTGTTCATAACTTTATGTGTATATATATATATATATATATATATATATATATATATATATATATATATATATATATATATATATATATATATACATATATTTGTTGAGCTGGATTAGATCCGACGATATAAAACAAAATGGATGTGAAAGGACCTGAATACTCAACGTTTCGCCCGATTTATGCGGGCTTTTTAAAGAGGGATGGTGACCATCCATCTTGAAAAAGCCCGCAAAAAGGGCGACACGTTGAGTATTCAGTTCCTTTCACCTCCATTTTGTTTCATATATATATATATTAAAATTTAACTCATATCCAGGTAACCTACATTTAAAATTTCAAGTGTTTAGACCCAAAACTGGCGGAGGAGTTGAGAGAACCTGCAAAGATGAACTCTTTCAACTTTGACCTCTTCGCAGCCAAATTTTCGCCCAAAAACTGGTTAGAAAGCGTGGTGCATGTCTGAATATTTTGCTAGAGACAACAAAGGTCAACTTGAATCTTGACTACTTGGCAGCCATATTTTCGGCTAACAACTGATTAAAACACTTGCCCCGTTTCTTTATACCCTTTATGTAAAATTTCAAAAGTTTAGACCTAAAATTGACAGTGTAATTTGGAACAGACCGCAAAGGTAAAATTTTTACAAATTAGACCTCAATTTTGATCCCTTAACATTTATAATTTTGGCCTCAAATCAAGTTAAAAAGTTTGATCCATACCGAAGTAACCTACTTCTAAAATATTAAGTGTTTAGACCCAACATGGACGCCGGAGTTTGGTAGATTTTCCAAAGGTTAAATCGTTGAAATTTGACCCCTTGACATCCAAATGTTTCGCCGAGAACCGATTAAATAGATTTTCCCAAACCTCAATTCTCCGTTTGTCAAATCTCGTGTCTATGTCCTGAAAATTAACAGAGGAGTTTGGTAGAGAAATGTACACACACAGACACACACACACAGACAAATTCACTTTTATAGATATATCAGCAGTTGCGCCCGGCTTTGCTCGGGCGCTATGTAGTGTTCATAAGGTTATGTGCCTGTGTATATATTAAAATGTGTTTATATGTAAAGTAATAGTCTTCCTTACCTACCATAGAGAAAAGACAGACATACATTTTCACTTTTATATATATATATATATATATATATAGATATAGATAGATAGATAGATAGATAGATAGATAGATCGGATACAAGATATAGTAATAATTTTAAAAAGTATGAAAAAAAGACTCATGCGCCACCACCGAGAATGAAACCAAAATGTTCAGCTCACGATTTATTTTGCCTCTGCGCCAATGACTGGGATATGAAAACAAAAAATTAACACATGAAACAATAGCTATTACGTTATGCATTCATAATGCCGGCTTTCAACCTTCACCAGGCAAATCTCATCTTACATTTTCATACTTTTGCCCCGACTACATTTTCATACTTTTGCCCCGACTTTTCCGGGTTAAAACAAAAAGCTAAAGTTTCGCGTGGATTCAAATACCTTATATATGAAGTCTCATGTCTGTAGACCAAGAACTCTAGGAGAAGTTTGGCAGGCAAAATTTGTTAAACAAAAATATATACGTATACATAAATATATATGGAGACAATTTTGTGTTTACTATAAACTTTTTACAGAAATAATATGGAAGTATAAATCATGTAGAATATCTGCATTAATATAATTACACGTAATAGTTAACTAAAGATGGCTTTCCCATTAAATAACCGAAGCAACTAATAGGGAATTAACTAAAATTAAAAGATATATATATATATATAAATTAGCAAGGTCTTTTGCTAGTGAATGCAATTCCGCAACCCATATATAAGCAAATTGTATTTTCTTTTTAAATAAGCAGAAAAGAAGGGTTTTAATTTAAATATATATATATATATATATATATATATATATATATATATATATATATATATATATATCAATACGTACAAAAGAAAAATGAATTTATAATAGTATAAACTAGCAGGTCAGCACCACTTTTCCCGGGTCCTATGTACTGTTCATAACTTGCCCTACGTGTGAATACACTTTATGTAAGATTCCAAATGTTTAGACAAAAATTTGTCGGAGTAATTTTGTAGAGACAGCAACGGTCAATTTTGACTCCTTAACATTTATTGTTTTGATCTCAATCAAAATAAAGAGTTTTACTCATGTCCAAGTTACCTACATTTAAAATTTCAAGTCTTTCCACCCAAAATTGCCGGAGGAATTTTGTAGAATCTGCAAAGGTCAACTCTTTCAACTTTGACCATTTGGCAGCCAAATTCTCGCCTCAAAATTGATTAAAATTCTTGCTGCATGTCCGAATACCCGTTGTGTATAAATTTCAAATGTTAAGACCCAAAATTGGCTGAGTTGTTTGCTAGAAACCGCAAAGATAAAATTTTTTGAAATTTGATTGTTTGTCAGCTCAAATTTTCTACCTAAACCAATCAAAAAGTTTGCCTTATCTCTGATTACCCTTTATATAAAATTTCAAATATTTAATCGAGAAATTGGCTGAGTAATTTGGTAGATACCGCAGAGATCTTTTTTTTAGTTTGAATACAATTTGAGCCCCTTAACATTTATTTTTAAGGGCTCAAATTGAATTAAAAAGTTTGATCCACACTCCAAAACCCTACATTTAAAATTTCAAATGTTTGGATCTAAAATTGGCGGAGGATTTTTATAGAGTTTTCAAATGTCAAATGATTGAACATTGCCCCATTGACAGCCAAATTTCTGGATTGAAAAGATTTTCCCAAATGTCAATACACGTTCTGTCAAATCTCGAGTCTCTAGACCGACAATTGACAGAGTTATTTGTTAGGAAAATGTACACAGGCACATAGACAAACAGAGATATTCACTTATATATATATATATATATATATATATATATATATATATATATATATACATAAAGAGGTTTGTGTTTACTATAACCTTTTTACGTAAACATTACGCAAGTATAAATCATGTAGTATATCTGCATGAATATAATAAGAAATTATAGAGAAAAGAACCGATCATTCGATCTGGCAATTTGTTTGAGATTTCCCCTCGTCACCAGTTTTCGACATCGTTTCTAACAGCCTAAATTATCTGTTTCAATTAAAGCCGCTGCCGATTTTCACCAACGGCTGCTAAGCAACGCTGAAGCGAGATAACTCCTTCACATCGTATGAAAATCAAAACTGATTTCCCTTCGCCTATTTCCACTGATAATCGCGGAGGTCGGGGACTATGTCTAGTCGACTCGTCACGTTTCGGGAGTCGCAAAGATTACATTAATGCTTGTATCTGAGTCGGAAACCGGAGCTGACAACACCAATGACGACGACGCCTACCACTACTAGCATTGGGCTTGAACAGAAAAAAAAAAAAACGCGATTACTACAACATAATGAGATGTAGATTTTTGCTAGTGAATAAAGAAAAACGATATGTCCATCCTACGCACGGAAATTAGGAAAAAGTACAAATTCAAAAAAACAAAATAAACGAAGACCATTGAAAGTTAGAGAAATAAATGAAGTAGAAAAATAAATAAATAAGAAGAACTGAAACATTTGATAAAATAAATCACTTGAAGCAAAAAAAAGAAAAGAATCATAAACGAAAAGTGATATACAGAGAAAGAAAACGAGATAAACAGAGAGAAATATAAAGAAATAAAGAGAGATAGATAAAGAGAGGGAAATAAAGAAAAGTCGATAGAAAGAAATAGTAGAAAAAAGAGAAATAGAAAAATAGACAGAGAAATATGGAAAGATAGTGAAATAGAGAAATAGAGGTCAAGCTATGAAGAATTAGAGAGAAATGGGGAGAACTAAAGAAACAAATAGAGATAAAAAGCGATGAAACGAGATACAGAAAGTACTATACACACACACATACACATATATATATAGTTTTGTATTTTAAAACAATATTTATATATTTAATTAATATACGAAAGTATGAATTTATGCGTAAACTTTAAGTATTTACTTCAACAGTGCTAAAAAATAAGGTAGACCTAGTTAGTAAGTTATAAAATATATATGGCGATTAATCTACACTGACTATTCCGCGTTTCATCCACTCTAGGATTCTTCAGGCTTATGCGAGAATTTTGTAGTTTTCTCGCATTTTTATATACCAACCTTCTATTAAGTCTTTAGATAGCCAATCAGCTTACTAGTAACAACCGCATCTTTCCTAATCAGCCAATAAGCAGGCACTTAGTAGACAAAGGCCCATTTCACCTCCGGTTGACCCGTGCCTTTGTGTGTGCTATGTAGCGAAGATATCTAGTGTCTTGACCTGTTTTAAATCTGAGTTAAGGTTTATAAATATATATATATATATATATATATATATATATATATATATATATATGTGTGTGTGTGTGTGTGTGTGTGTGTGCGTGCGTGTGTGTTATAGTTTATGTATATGCATGTTTATTTATTTATTTATTTTTATTTGTTTAAATTTTATTTGTTTCTATTGTTTTTGTTAGTTTTAAAATTATTTTTTATCGCTATATTAGAGTAAACGTTATCCTGTGAACACAATTGTTCGCTATTTCTCTCCTATATATTTATTTTACGTTTGTTAGTTTGAAGAGATCAAGGGGCTCCTTCCTGGGTCTAACACTTGATTCTATTATAATTTAAATTTATATCCGGTGGCTCTTTTAGAATAGACACTGTTCCCTTTATGGCTGCTATCTGTATTTCCTTACAGCTTGGTTTTCCAGGGATTGCTTCTAAGTATTTTTGAAGGTTCTTTTTTATTAGGTCAGTTGCTCCTGTTACAACTGGTATAATGTTTATTTCTTTCAGAGACTATGTTGTTTTTAGATCATTTTTTAGGTCCTGATATTTTGTTATCTTTTCCCGTTCTGCTCTATTAAGGCCAAAGTCGTTTGGAACTGTGACGTCGATAATGGGTGAAGTCCTTTCGAGCTTGTTCCATATTACTATATCTTTCTTGATGGCCTTGTCTCTATGTATCTGCCTGCCTGTATGTCTTTGTCGTAGAACACTGTCACTTTTCCATTTGATGTTATCGGTGGTGGTTCATGTTCTCAGATGTTCGACGACCTATCTAGTTGCATCTCTCCACAGATCTTCCAATGTAAGTATCTACATACTTGGTTGTGGCGATCAGTGTAATAGCCATCGGCTAGAAGGATCTGCCACCCAGACATTAGGTGGCTTGGGCTTTCAACAGCTGAGTGACAGAATCTGCATTGGTCGGTTTTTTGTAGACCAGTCATTTTCTTAAATCCATTTATGAGTAAGCCTTGGTCTTGTGCAGCTATAATTAATAGTTCTTCATCAAGTGGAAATTTGTCACTTTCCCTACAGTTTAATAGATGTTGGGGTTCTTTAAAGAATAGGATAGCAAATTTTTCATGAAGGCATAATATACATGGATCGTCTAGGTCTCTACATATGTTTGCTTGTCTTACTATTTTCCATTCGACTACCGGGGAACTTCCGCTTTCCTTGAGTACCCAGTATTTGTTTGCTAGCGCTGTTTCATAGGGTGTTTTTTTATTATTGAATGTACATTTGTGGCCATAATATCGAGTTTTGAAATCTCAGGAAGTTATACCAACGTAATATTTCTTGTTATTCGGGGTTTCTTTCGCAAATATTGTGGCCTGCTGAACTATGCTTTTGGTTAGACATTTATCTTGAAGTTGGCAAAGTGTGCGGTATCTACAGTTGCATTTATCTTGTTCGATATTAGTATTTTTATTTTAATTTCTGTTATGGTTCTTATTGTCCGAAGTTGGTTTATTATTATTACTATTATTGGCTCACATGGAGCTTTCACACAAGTCAACAAACGATCTGATTGGAAACCTGTGACATTCTCTGGAAGCTGAGTGACAATAAGTCTCCCTAGACGTCCAGCTCTCTGCACCTCCTTCGATAGCATTTGCAAATTAATTTGCATCACCGCAACAGCCGCTTACCATTGATTTCTCGCTGGTAGTGGCCATTGGTTTATACTGGAATTTGAATGGCACTCAGCCTCCCCAAGGTCCCAGTTCTCTTTGCGCTTGTCCAGCCGAGGTCTGGCTAGCACTCGCTCCTCGGTCTTTCAGTCCTTCTTTACCCTTCTTGATATAATTTTTTTTATTGGGAGGAACGGTAATGAAACAATGAGGGAGGATGCATGATGGGTGTAGAACTTGTAGATAAGCAGCTTCGGCGTTCTTCATTCCCTGGAACGCTTATTCGTTATATTGTCTTCTTGTATTATTATCCACATTCAAGGGGTTTCCTTAATATTTCAGTTGTTTTCATTATTGTTAGTCGTTGTACTTTTGCAGTTATTCTTCTGATTCCAATTTCTGACATTCTTTTTTCGGAGTTTTTCGGAATTGTTCCTAGTGCTCCTACTATTATCCGTACTAGTTTGATTTTCTTCACTATCCAAATCCCTTTTAACTCTCTGGCTAGCTCTGTGTATTTGCTTCGTTTCTCCTTTTATTTCATACTCATCCTGTGGTCAGCTGGGTCAGCAAAGTCTACGATTTGACAGGATTTTTTCTTTCTTGTTAACTATTACACATTCTGGTATTCTTGCTTGGATGGGGTTGTCCGTCTGTATGCCCATGTCCCATAAAATTTTGTGTTTCTCGTTTTTGAGTGCTGTGTCGGGTTTATGCTTGTATCATTTGTCTGTACGCTCAAAATGCAGTCATTTGCAAAGTTCCCAGTGCACCGCTCTCCCCACTTGGTCATGCCTGTTTTTGTATTCCTTTTGGGCCAGTTTGTTGCATTCACTTACTATATGATTCATCGTTTCGTCTCTCTGTCCACAGTCTGCATTTGCTGTTTTCTTGTGTTTTATCGATCCTTGCTTTGATATGGTTGGTTCTTATCGAGTTATCTTGTGCTGCACTTATTAGAGATTCAGTTTCTCGGTTTATATGTCCTTTTCGCATCCATGCCCAGGTGTTTTCGTTATTCTCATCTTTTGTCATTTTCATGAGTCTTCAGTGGAGTTGTTTCTCTTCCCATTTCTATTTTCTCGTTTATTGTTTGTCTCTCTGTTTTCTGTGTTTTTTTTTCAGTATCTCTCGTGCCATAATTATCCTTTCAGTGTTTGCATTATGTATTTTTCTAGTTCTTTTTTGTGTCCTTCACACAGTCTTCTATACAGATCAGTCCTCCCCGCCGTCTTTCCTTTTCACGTAGAGTCTTTCAATATCGTCCTTTGGATGTAGTGCATTATGCATGGTCATGAGTTTCCTGGTTTTCTGGTCGAGTTGTTTCAGTTCTTCTTCTTCTTCTTCTTCTTCTTCTTCTTCTTCTTCTTCTTATTATTATTATTATTATTTCTACTAGATACATAGGTGTCTCTTGTGTTAGTTTTATTTTTGTCATGGTGTCCACTTTTTATTGTTTAATTTGTTGTTGTTTTCATTGCTTTTATTTAATATTTTGTTATTATGTGCTTTAATTATCATCTCTAAATTTTCGCAGCAGTTGTAGGAAAACCTTGGGGTATTTTTATTGAAAATTTTGTGTAAGGGGTTGGTTGCGGGAAAGTGCTTTTCGATAAGATCGAGAAATTTCTTACCAAGTTTTGTTTTTAACATTTGATTGTATGGCGCCGTATACCAGATTATATTTGTTTTTCTTCTATTTTTAATTCTATTGTAGTTATTGGTGTTTTGTTGCTTATATTTGATATCAATATTTTTGTATCCACTATTTTTAGGGCTGTTTCATAGATATTAGTTGACCTGTTAAATACATTTTCATCGCTTGTGTCATTGCTGAGTCTACTTATGATCGAGTTAGGAATCTGTTTTACAATTGATGGTGGGTGATTGGACTTAGGGTTTACGTATATTGGATTAGTGTTATCTTTTAAGTAGGGGTCATATGTGTTTTATCTAAATTTAATGTGACGTCCAGGAAGTTTGTTACTTTTATGTTAGCTAATACGTCTACGTGTAGGCCTAATTTTTTCATTTCCCTCTGTATGATTTTCTTTAAGTTATATTCCTTGATTTTGTTGGAGTCTTTTATTACAGCTAGTTCATCATTTCTATATAGGCCGATATCGGTAGTATCAAATATGCTTGTGAAGGTATATACAATGAATAATCCGACAAGATCGGATGCCTCTTCAGAATCCAGGGCACCCATCGCCAAATGAAACGAATTTGTAATTTTAGTTTTTATCTATTGGTTATTGTTTTTTATTAGAACTGATTTTCTACATTTTTAATGATGTTGATTTCTTCCTAGGATATATCAGTGCATGCCTCGGCAAATTCTAGGGCAACGTTGAAAAGTTCTTCGGATATCGAGGAATAGAAGTCTATGATGTCGAACTGTATAAACGTATATTTATTTTTGTTTTCTATATTTTTAAACCAAGTGATTGCTTCGGCAGTATTTGACCACTGGTTTAATTCTAGGTCTTGTTTGATTTGTTTATTTACTCTAGAAAGTATTGATTTGCTAATTCTACCTATTTCCGGGTTAGTGCGGTTTATCAAGCGAGTGCTGAGATTATTATTGAAGTCACATTTGTAGTCTTTAAGCAGAATGTATGACTCTCTAGGTTTCAATTTGCCAACTTTATCGCTAATTTTTAATTTATCGGTAATTTGTTTACTTTCAGTATTTATTATATCTATGAAGTCTCATTTGTTTGTATTCTCTCGCATAAGCCAGAAGAATCCTAGAGTGGATGAAACGCGGAATATTCAGTGTAGCGTAATCACCATATATATATATATATATATATATATATATATATATATATATATATATATATATATATACATATATATATATATATATATATATATATATATATATATATATATATATATATATATATATATATATTGGTGTTGAGGCGATTAATTGTAATCGGACATCCAAAAATCTGATAATTTGGAGTATCAAAATCGGAAAAAAAATTTCCGATGCCCCAAACAGTCCCTTGTATTGTTTATATTTCTTTATTTTTGTATAAACCTTAATTTTCCTCGGCTCGAATTAATAACGAAATGATAAATATTTAATGATTTTAAACTGTCAGTAAAAGTAAAGTCTGTAAAACACACCTATATATATATATATATATACACACACACACACACACACACACACACATATATATATGCGAAAATATACATACATATGAAATAATTTTGGGGATAATCTAACTTCCCTTTCCTACTTAAATAACTCTAGATTAATAAATTTAAATAGAATCGGAATCAAAATCTGGAATTTAGAACAGAATCGGTAATATGTTTGGAATCAGGAAAAATATTGATATCCTCTCATCACTAATATATATATATATATATATATATATATATATATATATATATATATATATATATATATATATAGCTTTATGCTTCAGTGGAAAAGAGAGAGAGAGAGAGAGCTCAATTCCACAAGAGGAGACTTATCCGGATAATGCAAAGCTACACAATTATTATTGGAGCTTATACAATAGGATAAAAAGAGTATGAAATGAAGTCAGAAAACTATATATTGGTAGATAGAGAATAGATCATTAATTGAATAATCAAGTACAAGCAACATTTTTTTTTTGGGGGGGGGTAAAGGAACTCTTTATGTCAGGGCATTTCGAAACCTAATGCTTCTTATCAGAAGAGTAGAGAAGGTGCTAGGTAGCATGAAGGAGATACGGCTTCTAGCATAGGGTTCATTAGGGGCGAAAAAGATTAAGAGTTACCATTATCTTCATTTTCATTTTTATTACGATTAACATTGACATTACTTTTATCACAGCTATTGGTAATAGTATTTATATTGCTCCCTTCTATATCTACCTATATATAGTTTTGTGCCTTCATTTCATACCCTTGTTATAAAATTATGTATATATATATATATATATATATATATATATATATATATGTATATATATATTCCTTTTGGGGTGCAACATTTTTTATTAGCTTGATAAAGACCAATTAGCATGATAGATTTTAAAAAATAAAAAGAATGAAAAAGGGCTAGTTTTCTCGATGGCATTATGATTACCGATTTCATTTAAAATTCCAGATTTTTGTTCCGATTTTATTTAAATTCGAAAGCATAAAGATGTTTCAGTTGGTAACTTTAAATATATATATATATATATATATATATATATATATATATATATATATATATATATATATATATATATATGGCCGTGATTTTCTGTATGATAATTTTTTTAATTTCTCCCCGATTTAGCTTGGTAGATCGAGGAACGAACCCCAGTTAGCTAGCACCTTTTCACTGCTTATTTTAGTTATATATAGTTTATACTGCGTCAATCGCTATATCGCAGATTAGTAAAATATCAATATTCCACTAAATATACGTCACAACATAATATTATAAAACGACTGCTAACGAGGTTAGTTATTTCCAACATTTTATTCAAATTATTGCGATATTCACGAAGTTATTAGACTTCGTTCTTTATCGTGGAATTTCCACTGTATATCGCTTTATTGAAGGTATCTTAAAATGTTGCTTTAGGGCAAAATACAGTGTCTTCTCATCCGAACTTTATTTTATATTTTTTCGGTCAAAGAATAATAAGAAAAAGCACATCCTATGTGCTTTTCCTCAAATAAATTATTTGTCGACATATTCACCGTTATTTAAATAACTTAAAACAACCTTTTTTTCCCCTAGGGAAGTCAATTGTTTGATCTCAAAAAGGAGTTTGGCTCTGGAAACATTAACTATGTTCTCCACAAGGCATCTTTTGAAGTAAATTGCTCTCCTCCCTCATAAACTCCCTTTTTTAGAGATATTCAATTAAGGTAAGATCTGGAGAACACAATGGTCAGGTCATGAGAGTTTATCCAAAGAAGCCCTTAGATTCACGGATGGCTGTAGTCGCCATAGCAGATTGAGATGATGCATGTTCATGCACAAAAATCATCTGAAAGCTACGTGCCAATAGTAGGTCATCTAGCAATGGTGGCAAATGTTTATCCAAAAAGGCCCTGTACGCACTCTGGACCTCGGAATTGTCCAACCACTTATCCCTAACGATTCTCGCCGAAAACATGATGACTCCACCACCTCGTTAGCGATGAATTCAGTTTGGGGTTGGAGTTTCGTTTGAGTTCCAAACTTTGGCACATCCATCCGGACTGTCAAGTTTAGCACGGGTCTCATCTGTTAATTTCGCATGTTGGCAATGCATTTTCATGTAATTCTGTGCCCCATTCCTTCGTTTGTTCCTATGTTGTTTGTTCAATGGGGGTATTGGAATAGTTTTAATGTTCCTTGTCATCTCATTCAACACATTACATCGGGGCTGTCTGGATCTTGGAGCGATTTCAGCTTTTGCAAAAATCGAAGGAACTGGTGCTGTTTGGGTTTCGGTTTATTCCCTAGGAATTTTCCGAATATCACGATGAGAACATTTTTTCCTGGTGCCAAATGAATGAAGCCAAAGTTCTCGGATAACATTCCAGCTCAAAAGCTAAATCTTTGATGAACAATCCTGCCAGTCCAACAACAATCCTTTTCTTTTCAATAACCGTTAATCGTCCCTTTTTCGCATTTTAAAAGACCTGCAATGAAACGATAGACAATGGGCGCACGATTTATTTACCACATCTAATATCTTTCGTGCCTTATAGTTCTCCCCGTTCTCTTGCTTTCGTTATTTTATAATGCAGTTATTCCTAGTTAAAACGTTTCGAATGCATTGATATATTAGGTCGCATCTTGTATATCTTTCTCACAAAATTCTGCTCAATGTAACCTCCACATTCTATGGGAGAGATTTTGTGAAAACTCAGGAATCCTTCCGTCATACTCACGTGATTCACAATAATAGTTTGTTCTCGTACCATTAGCCATAACTGTGTTGAAGTATTCACTAATTTGTAACTTTATTTGTAGTATCACTCGTATTGATGATTGGACATTACTCTTCCCGTAGACTTCTACTTCGTACTTAGCACTTTATGAGAGGTGCTGGGAGTCCTAAGTTCGAATCCAGTTCGTTCCACATAAATAAATTTTGCTTAGTATGTTGGTAACATTCACGTGGCCCCTCCCGTAAATACTTAATGTCATTTTAGAAATAATTCTGACTCTATAATTTCGGGGAAACCAATGACAATAAGGTGTTGCACAATCACGTTGACTTACCGGTTCTCGCAAGATCATCGAATTTAAGCAACGGTGAGTCGGACTAGTACCAGCTGTGTGACCATTTGAGAAAGGTAAGCGCTGTGTGTACCTTCTGGAAGTTTGGGCGAGGGGCCAGAACCCTCACCCCCACAAAAAAAATCCTCGCTTCAAAAGCATCTACAAAGCTGTGGATGGCCTATGCCCCTTCTAAGACCCAAAGCTATAGATGGGATGGATGGGACGACAAGAAGAGAATCTTTGAATGCATATGATATGAGGATGAGCACTTTTATCTCTTTCGACATGCGCGGAATAAATAAAGGTATTTGCAAAAATTCCGTATAGATTTGAACTGGAAATTGGGGGTTTCATTACCTCGACAGATACATTGTGAAAATAATACTCAACATGAGAACTGTAGTGAGCTTAAATACAAAGATACAACTAATTAACATCATCCCGAAAATTCCGAAGCACAGGATAGATATTTTAAATAATATTTTCACTAATTTAGAATATTATCTTGGTTAACAACAGATGGTTTTGTCTGCGTTTTTTTCCAGCTAATTCAAAGCAAATCTGATTCGCTTAATCCAAAAATCATAATGGAGTGCTCAATCATGTAAAGTTTTTGACGTATGGTCACATGTCTTTTTTACGTTTTTATTAATATGTAAGCATGTTTGGAGCATATCAGAAGAAGTTGGTTGAGGTAAAATACCATGTTTTGATTTGAATTGATGTTTTTAATGACAGGAAGACTTTAGTTCTGAGAGTTTTGAATGATTATGTCGATAAAAGATCAGTTTGAAGTCATAAATCCTCAAAATCTTCAAAAAATTGGTCCTTGAAATTCGCGAAAAAGGACTGGCTTGCACGAGGGTAATTGATGCCTTGCAAAGAAACGAACGTTATCAATGACTCCGGTGGACAGAGACAGAATGCTCTTGTCACCGTTCCACATAAACATCGGCTTAATGAATGAATTCACTCAGGCAATAGAAAAGAATGGTTACTGGTTCACTTACTTTTGCTAGGCTTTTTTAGGACTGACCATGGACAGATTGAAAGTTACCATCTTTGACGGTCCTCGGATCCGGCAGCTCATTAGAGATTCAGAGTTCAAAAACTTAATGAAAAAAGTGAACTGGAAGCGTAGAAGACATTTGTTTTGGTAGTGAAAAAATTTTATGGCAATCAAAAACTACGCAGAACTTGCCACCAACATGCTTACTGTGTCCAGAAATCTTGATTGCAATATGAGCGTCACGATACACTAGCTGTTTTATATATGAACCGGTCTCCAGAAAATCTGACGTCAATGAGTGACGAACAGGGAGAGATTGCACCAGGACCTGAAAGAGATGAATATAATGTATCAGGGTCGCTGGGACGCAGTCATGATGGGTTACTACTGCTGGAATGCGAAGAGAAACCGCCCTGTCGTTGAAGATGCCAGGAGTTTTAAGAAATGCAATTTACAGCCCTGAAGTTTGAACAATGTGCTTTAATTTGAAAAATAAATAAATAAACAAATAAAATGATTCTCAGCATGCGCACGAATTTTTCACCACGTCTCATACCTTTCGTGCCTAGTAGTTCTCCCTGTTCTCTTTGCTATTTTATGATGTCATTTTAAGGCTACTAATTCATTGATATGCAAATTAACGCATATAAAACTACAGTGAAACAACATACAATTTCCGTATACTTAGCTTTATTTATGTCAACCATTCAGTGTTTAGTAATCGATGTTTGTATCAGGTAATTTATGAATATTGTAGACAAAATATGTTTTCTTAAAATCATATAAAGGATTACATGTGTTGACAAAAATCAGCTGATAGGGCCACGGAAATGTAATCGATTTTGTCATAAGATCTGATTTTTTTCAAATCAACTTAGCACAACGCCTAACTTGACGGAGAGAGAAAAAAAGCCATTTCCCGAGTCAGCGGTGCACAAATACCTTAAATCAGTTGTAGGAATAGAGACGACATTCAATTTTTTCAAAATTATTTCCCAGTGACTGTCAAGGCGAATTACGAAAAATTAAATCGAATAAAGTTTATTTCATTATATATTATTACTTAAATTAGTCATTAGTATTATGGTAATCAACTGTATTTCCTCGTTGAGTAGACTCTTCCTGATTATACATTGAGTTGTTTTGACCAATCATAAAAAAAGATAAAAAACGAGAAGTTAAAAATCTTCTACCTCGGTAATGTATTTCAATATATATTGTTATTAATTACCTTATCTTCGTCTTATTTCCTTCACCCATTTTCCCGTCATAAAACTGATTTACGTAGAAGGTTTTAAAATGGTTTTGGATAAAGTAAAGAATAATAAAAAAATCAATACGTATTTTGTGTAATCATCTGATAAAATATTAAAATAAATGGTGTATATGTATATAAAAAAGTTGACACTTTTTTTTTTAAAGACTGCTAGTTTAATAAAGTAAAGCGCAAAAATCGGATAAATGATATTAGGTTTCTAGTCTTTTACTTTTATAAGGTTTGTACTTTGTTGACCTCTATAAAATAATTATTGCAACTAAACGCATGACATAACTGTCAGATTTAAAATGGAGCATAGGGTTGACTGTTTGACAAGACATTTGTTTTCCTATTACATTTAGATATCTGCATAAGAAGAGGAGAATTAAATATGTCGGCGGAAAGAGACTAGAGTGGAGCATCTGACAGCATCTAGAAACACCTACGATGAAGTGGTTTACTACGAACCTGATAATATAAGGTATATTTGTTTAAGGATTAAAAGTACTGTAAGTTCATTAGATCAACGAGGATCCACCCCCAACAACGCATGTTCACAGTGGTTTTGTATTTGTTTTCTTATTCTG
Source organism: Euprymna scolopes (assembly GCF_053919585.1). Taxonomy (NCBI): domain Eukaryota; kingdom Metazoa; phylum Mollusca; class Cephalopoda; order Sepiida; family Sepiolidae; genus Euprymna; species Euprymna scolopes. Next base: position 106,949,797 of record NC_136490.1, read on the forward strand.
GCCATGTCAATTCTAACCGGAAGTGGGTCACTGAATAGGCGCAAAACCCTACCGAGAATTACACACATAATAAAAGCAAAAAGCAACGCCGATACCCACAATGTGTAAGGAGACTTTAAGGACACAGATATGTGTATGCATTCGTCGTTAGTTAGGTTAGCCATCTCATCCCCCAATTCCAATGTTTCAGTTAAAACCTAAATAACATCATTTGTCCGTCAAGGCCATTTATTGTCGTTTGCTGCGGACATCTATCCACTTTTATCAACAACTCTCAGCTAACCACCAGAACTAGTTACATCCGTTTGTACAATAGCACTCTCTCTAGATCGTTATCCGGCAACGCAGAAAGCTAACACTTAATTTTCATAGCATAATTTCTTGTAACACATGATATATATGTTGCTCTAATATTTATATCTACTACTTCATGACTATCATATCGACCTCTATTTTCTAGCAAAACTTTTCCGACGAAAACCTGTGAATTTTTGTCTTATTCTAATTCATGTTGTCTGAGAATGTCGAACCAAAGAGCCTGAATATTGGTCTCTCAAAACGTACAATGCGATACAATTAGTTTAAGATAGGTATCATTGCTAAAGGGAAACGGATTTGTATAAGTGACACTAAATGTGACCAATTATTTGTGCCTGAATTCGACTACAAACTCTATAATTTTTTTTTGCGTTTGGTCGGGCGTACATCGAATCGGAATATATTTATAAACACAACAACAATATACAGCATACAAAAAATAGAACTGTGGAATTCATCAAGGTCTCATTAGTGACTCCTATTACCAAGGCTATAACTAGGAAAGAAACACTGGAATAACATAAGGAATATAAAAAAAAATAAAAAAAGAAGTAAGGTATGAGTGGGGAAACAATAATTTAAAACTACAGTAAAACAAATGAGGTAATAGACGAAAGAAATAACTTAAACAAAAATAAAATAAGATAAACATAAATAAACAAAGTAGACAGATTAAGAGAGAATTCCGAATTAAGAAAAGAATAAAAGAAAATAAACAAGGAATTGAAGAACAAACGAAAGAGATAAATAAAAAAGAGAACAAGAAAAATAAGATAAAATGCAATTGAAAAAGAAAGAGATAAGGATAGAATAAAAGTGAGCTGACTGAGGACAAGTTTAGTATTATGTTTAATAAGTAGTGCGAGTCGAATAAAAACATATATAAAAACAACAACAACAAAAAACAAAGAAATCAAATGAAATGAATCTGCAATGTGTGCGTCAAAACACGTGCGATTACATTTCCCCCTGTCTGCATGCCGATTATTCACAAACGAGAGATAGCCGTAATCTTCCGGGAAGTGTTTGTCAGTGATAAAAGCGCCGCCTGTCGACGGACTTAGAGGTGAATAAATTTGATAGCAACTGGTCGCACAATATGGCCGATGCGTAACTTCATCGCTGAAATCGCGCCTCTACTTATTATGTTAATAGCAAAGAACTTGGCATACACCAACAAAGGCTTTTTTTTTATTTTTGCAAGAAAATAAATGTTTTTTTTACAATAGCATCTACTAATGCTTTGTTACCTCAGGCTTTGAAATTGTATCAACACACACACACACCCACACACACATGCATATATATATATATATATATATATATATATATATATATATATATATATATATATATATATATATATATCTGGGTAGTAACCCGTAAGTTAACAACATCACGTGGACTCTTCATCGAACTATCTTCAAATGTAGTCATCATGTCGAGGAAGAAGAGAAAAAAAAAAAGATTGATAAAGGAGTCTTACTCCGAAATATATTTCTTTAAAAATAAACACCCGTTTATTTTATAAAAAAAAATCGCGTTGCAGTTTTGGTTTCAAATGTATTTACACACACACACACACACACACACACACACACACACACACACACACACACACACACACACACATATATATATATATATATATATATATATATATATATATATATATATAGAACATCCGTTGTCTGGAGTGATTAAACCTTTTTTCTTTTGTTGGAAAGATATAGCGGACAGCACCCCGCTCTATCGGCTATTAAAGTTACTTTACGTCACTCGTGAAAATAATGAGTGTTTAGTATACAGGTACAAAAAATTTACTAGGGATCTTCGTTTATGTCCTAATAGCGTACGATTTCAAATTTCTGTATTTTCTCTCCCAGACAGGACCGTGTAAATATATAATCATTACAAATATTTTGACGTGACACCTTATCAACTCGATTAAACACTCTTACAAATACAACTACCATTACACTTTAGTATTCGAAAATAATGATTTCCTCTAGTAACAAACCTCCTATTCTAATTGGCTGATACCTTGAAATTCTATTATTCCGCATCCGACAAAAAAAGCACATCAGCCGTTAATTCAAGATGGTTGCCAGATCTTAACGCATTTACATAGATCAGTTAATGTTTACAACTACTGAAAATGCTATTATTTCGATTATGTTTTTTTTTGCGTGACCATCTCTGTTTTCAGAATATTAAGTGCAAGATCAATAGACTAAAACTCGAGACAGAATGCAATTGCCGATTTCTTTCTCGCTTTATCATTGGAGGGAGTGATCTTCTCGATGAAGAAGATTGTCCGCTTTATAACAGTGTTTCCATTGTTCAGATGAATCTGTCTTAATTTATTCAGTTTGAAAATAAGCAGCAGCACAATCTGAAGTCATTGTTACCCTCTAAAATCAACAAAAGTCTCACACTCCTATGTGCATCCTGTTTTCTAGATTTGGCGATTTGAACATTTACGATTAGTCCATACTTTCTGGCCAGTTCTAAAAAAAAGATTTGCAAATCTCTTGTGATAAAGATTTTTCTAGGAGCCTTAACACTTCTAGGCGTGTAATTCTTTAGTTACACGTATTAAATTCGCAGTGCATAGCAAGATTTACTGCCTTTATCATCGCATGCAACTTCTCAAATCTTTTGATTTGGTCGTCATATAATGAGTTCACAATCGATTTCACTATTTGCAGAATCACGTTTATTCCAATCGCAACCATTACATGCTACCTTTAAACGATAGTGTTATTGAGCCAAGCTAGCTCTTCGTTGCGCTCTTGAATATAAGTAGATCGGAAATCCAGCAAAATTCGACGCTTGCTCACTAAACTCCTTCATTTTGTTTGCGAAAACATCCACATCTACGATGTATATATTATTTTCTTTTTTGACTCCTTTTGAGGTTAACATCCCGCCAAAAAAACAAAGAAAGTCAATACACATCTACGATGTATGCGTCAATATTGACTTTCCTAGCGTAATTTTGATTTATTCCACTTGGCGGAACAACTTACCGAAATAGCCCTCTCGGAACTACAAAGTTCTGTTCACAATCGGAAGCTTCTTTTTGTTTCATGAGTAAATATACCCATCTTAGCTGTGATAGAATCGAGAAATTCGTTTATGGAGATTACAAATGATAATACTTATACAAGTATTGATCTTCGAGGTTCATTAATGTGAAGCTGTTAATATATAAGGCCATCGAAAACGACCCAAATCTTTCTTTTAGGTCTAAAGAGCAAGGTTATATTTTTCCTGTAATTCCGTACGAATAAACTTCCTTGATAAGGCCTTTTGAAATGTTGTGATGCTCAGAGCTGCAGCCTTGCCCTTTTCTGTCTCTCTTATTGTATGGTATATGCATTCAGTAATTGTTGTTAGGATATCTGTTATAAAACAGGAGTATCTAACTCTATACTCCTTGTCAGAAAGAAGTTTAGCATTTTTGATGTGGCAGATATCGCAAGATTCATCAATGATTCAAAGACTCTTGCGAATTGCGGATGTAGATTTAACAGGTGATAAAATTACGGGTCATTTGTTTCAACAGATTTCTTGAAAACTGATACCACAGACCATTTGTTATTATTCCCACATTTCACAATGGGCATTTGTTATATATCCCGGAGAAGACAGGGGTGAGCTCAAGAGATCATTTCATTATTATTATGCATTTCCCTGTTACTATGCTTGAAGTGTAATAAATTTGACATGTTTTCTTTTAAACGTAAAAATTACTTAGTTTTCCTTAGAGAACCGCATTACATTTTGTTTATTTTTCTATCAATATCTTTATGCTTATGAACATGGTGAGTGAAGAATTAATGGGATAAGGGTGGTTTCCAAAATAAGATGAAATCAGATTGTTAAGCAAAAAGAATAAATGCCACCAGGTAATCAGTTTCACTTCTGTACTTCAAATATATAAAGTATAAAATGTATTTTTCATTTCGTCACAATAACATAAAAGCATACGGATATTATTTGGTCAATAATACATTACATTTTAGGTTATCGAATACATATTTTGCAAGTCGTTATACTCATGAATCTACTGTTTCTTTAGATTCGATGATAGCCCGAATTCCTCAATAGAAAGATCATATTAGAAATCGATTAATTAATTATGCATAAAAATAAATTTATTTAATTAGGATTATGAGTTCTTAAAAGTTTTCTTCCAAATTAATTTAGCAAATAGAAAACAATGGCATTAAGTTGGACGCATGGACTGAAGAATTGAATACGCTATGGATGGAAAATCTCTTTAGGTGTCTAGGATTACTTCTAAAAATAATCAGGGAAAACTAATGGCGAAGCCATGCAGATTTATACGAAGAAAAGGTTAACCAATCTGACAAGTTTATTTATTAATAAATTCTGTGGTTTGTTAATATTATTGTTGCCCAAATGAAAGCTTGCATTATGTTGCTTTAAGAAATAAATATAAATATTTAATTTTGATGAATATTAATATTTAAAAAAAAATATTTCAATCTCTATATAAAGAGAATAGATTAAACATTTCTTGTGCCTGTATGTCTTTTCATTTGCATATACATCTCGTGATTTTATTTATTTATTATAGAATACAGATGGTAATAACAGCATGCATTATAATAAAATATAACGAAATTAAATAAGTCCTTATGCAAAAGAAAAATTTACTGGATATTTAATGCAATACAGTTTTCTTAAACATTTAGGTAAAAGAATGAATGGAATAGATACATTGAGAGCATTGCCAAGGCTGCTGTAAAGATGGTGGGCTCTCTCTATCGTGCTAGAAAATTACTTACGCCTGAAAGTATACTGTACCTCTATAAGGCCACCATTCGCTCATGTACGGGATACTGTTGTCACATTTGGGCTGGTGCATCTGCTGCTTATCTTTCACTCCTGGACAAGGTTCAAAGGAGAGCCGTCAACCTGATAGGTCCTGAACTGTCATCTAGGCTTCAGCCTCTGTCCCATCGACGAAATGTTGTATCCATCTGCCTGTTCTACAAATACTTTAATGGTGAATGCTCTGACGAACTGCAAGCACTTGTACCTCTTCATCGTGACTACCCCCGACAAACCCGACAAGCAACTAAGTCCCACCCCTTTACAGCAGAGATCCCTAGGTGTAAGAAAGCCTTTTACTCCAATAACTTCTTCCCCAGAACTGCAAGTCTTTTGAACTCCCTTCCGAGATTCTGCTTTACCAACTGTACTGATATGCAGAAGTTCAAGTGCAATGTGAACATACATCTTGCTACTCATCTTCCTTCATAATGACCCCGAAAATTATGTCCCCGATAGTAGCCCCCTACTTCGAAGTGGCACTGTGCCTTGTTTGGGGTGAAAATTGAATAAAAAAAATTAATAACCATTCACATTTCAATGGAAGTTCGACGTATGTAGACTGTCGAATAGAAAAGTCAATAGTAATTTTAAAATACTTACAAAATTCCAATTTTGTGCTTAATAATTATTTTTTCCACCTTTTTCAATGCACTTTGATAACGATGGCCGATGGATGTGGATGGACGTCCGGATCGCGCTTTGTCATACAAGAGCGTTCCAAAAGTAAAGTCATCTATCTTCGTCAACTCAAAAATGTTAAATAGCTGTGAAGGTAGGAGCTTTCTTATTAAATCGAGCGACCATTTGTGATCACTAGTTTAGTTTTGTACTTAGTCATCGCCATGCGATAAGCAGTTTCTGTACACGGGCGTTTGGAGAGCGCTTTGCCATGCGAATGTTGTCCAAAATAAAGCCTCCTACTTTTTTACTAAAAACGCTTAGGAACTTCAAAGTCTTTAATGGTACTATTGTTGGAAGTAAATCGTGTATATATAAACTATTCTGTACTGTCATGTATGCATAACAAAATGCTCGGGTGTATATAAAGTCTCGTTGTGTCCTTATGTGTGCAGATGTTTTACATATGCACGCAACATATAATCGCGTTATCCTTTCTTCTTCAAAACAACGGTGGACAAAGTTAATATTTTCCTAAGTGTTATTTTTTAATTATTCTGTCGGGGTTACAACTTAACTGTTGCCTAATTTTTATGTCCCCCTCCCAACTCGTATCGTGTGGATTACCTAATTCCCTGCCCGGACCGGTCAAAAAGCGATACCCGACTGTTTTCATCAACTTGTTAAACTCCACGTCTATAGTAAAATTTATCTTTCTCATTTATAACGTCATCACCCGAATATTTACACGTACCTCATTTATTATTATTTCCATATTCCAAACTTGGTTCCTGACTCCGAATTCGTCTTCCAAGTAAAAATATAATTGTGAAAATAAAATTCCATTTTATCAAGTTAACATTCCTCGTTAGGATCTCCGATACATACTCTGCAAACATTTCATGTTCCTATAATCAATGACTATCATAATTATAATCGTTTTTGTTACTTGGCACTCTCCGGCGGTGTTCTATATTACACCATTAAAACGAACGACCATTTGGCTTCAGAAATTATTTTTCTATATGGTCACCACCATTCTCAATATACATTTGTCAGCAATTCAATGGCTCCTTTCTGCTCGTGACGCACTTCTACGACAGGAGTGTATTTCGTAGAGTCTTACATCTTCAATATATGCAACAGAGAGATGAGACTTCCAGGTCATGAATTCGTGAGTTCAGTCGTCATAACTATGGAATTTATAATCCCCTCTCAATAAAAAGTTGGCATTATTTTTTGGACGCCAATCCTTATTTGGCATGTTTTAATAAGAGAATGTCAAGAAAAAACGAAAGTAATAAAAAAAATATGGCAACGGCGAGTATGTTATGTTTTAATATCTGAAAAAAGTCAATTCTTAAAAGATGTATCTATTTATGGTTAATTACATCTATAAATAAGCGGGGTGATAAAGACATGTTTTATCACATTCCGTTAATAGTTATTGTAATTACTGTAATGACTTGAAAACCGTATGGAAAATTAATCAGTGATTTCTATATTGATTTATACTATTTTAAAAATTAATGTTCTTTAGAATAAAAAGTAGTAAAAAGTAATAGCCCCTCTTTCTCTTATCAGATTAATTGTCATATTTAACTAAATATTCCTTAAATAAATAACGCGACTATGTTCTTTTTTTGTTTGTCTATTTATTGTTGTAACGCTCATAATCTTTTCGAAATTATACCGATTCTCTTTTGTTAAAATTGTATTGTTTTATGTCAAGGGAAGGACGTGATTTGAATTTGTTGCAATTTACTTAAAATTGGATGAGGGCAAAATTTATTTACGTTAGCGACATCTGATTACTTCCCTATAAATACCCTTTATTATGCTATACGAGCAGGCACATCCACCGTTACCAGACATCAGAACACACATAAAACTACCTTTAGAAATTAATCAAAAAATCAGTCCACACAAGGTGAATCTCTCCTTAAAAAATAGTTTACTTACTACATTAAATATCTGAAATATGAAATCTGACGAAATCTGAAAGGGTTTACGATTAAAAAATGTAAATGTTTATTTCTCTAAATTATTACAGCAGCAAGGTCTGTAAACTTTAGAGATGATTGTTATAGAATTTTAGGCATTTATACACACATATATACAGGAAACTCCGCTTATATATAATTCTGATTTCGTTTATGAACGTCTCTCTGGAAAGGGATGGGATTCATTTCCAGAGGATTTCCCTTAATCCCGGCTTCAAACCAGGAGCTTCAAAGATCAAGGGTGTTCCTAAGGATGTTGGTGGTACCTATAATTGCAGAGGTTTGAAGGCCACCTAAAACATCGGGGATGTGTAGTTTTTTTTCAATTGTCCTTCGGGACGACTTAATACTACTCCTAGTGTACCAACTACAACCGGGATTATTTGTGTTTTAATCCCGTGTATACGCCTTATCTCCAAGGCCAATGGAGCATAATTGCTGCATTCTCATTCTCCTTCTCTCTCACATTCCTATCCCAGGGTACTGAGAATTCTACAATCTGCCATTTTTTGAAACCTTATCAATGGCGACCAAGTCCGGGCGATTATGTTCCAATTGCTTGGTCGTTATGACACTTTTGTACCACCATACCTCTACCTTGCCATCTTCACTTGTTCTCACTTCATCAGGCACCTCCTCAAACCATTTTCCAGCACACTTCACCTCAACCCACTTACACACCTCCCAATATATCCGGAGTCCCATGCGATCGTGTCTTTTGCGGTACTCTCTCTGAGCAAGTCCACTACACCCTGCTGCAAGGTGCGCAATTGACTCTGAGGTCTTACCACAAATCCGGCATTCTGCAGCAATTCCTCTCCTCGAACCACTTTTTTGAACAATCGTGTTCCCAATGCCTGCTCTTGTGTTGCACAAACAAAAGCTTCAGTACTCTTAGCCAGATACCCAGCTCTAAGCCATTGGCATGGTCTTTCATCAGCCACTTCTGCTATATCCTGGAAGAACCTTCCATTCATTTTCTTCCTAGCCAGTTCCCCTGCCCTTTCTCTATCCATACATTTCACATAATCAGCCTTGGTCTCATATACCTCCACTTCATTGGCCACAACCTTAAGCATCTACTCCTCACTTCTAACCACATGCTCTTTCAACATCATCCCCTCGGTTCTAACACAACCTTTTACACTTTTTAATCCTCTCCCTCCATCTTTCCTCTTTTGATACAGACTTGCTACGCTACTTCGAATGTGAAATATACCAAACATTGCTAAAACTTTTCTTGTTTTAATATCCATGGCATGCAAATCCTTGTCAGACCATTCTAAAATTCCCGCACTGTATCTCAAAACACTGACTGCCCATGCATTTACTGTTTTCATTAGATTTCGTCTATACAGTTTCGACTTTGCAATTAGTTTCACTCTTCTAAGATACTCCTTCCTGACTTTTTCTTTCATTTCTCTGTTCATGATGCCTACACCCTCTAGCACTCCTAAATACTTATATCCTGTATCTTCTATTTCTTTCATGATTTCTCCATTTGGCATCACTATTCGATTCGAATGAAGCTTTACTTCTCTTTTCATCACCAGCACCGCACATTTACTAATCCCAAACTCCATCGCAATGTCTCCTGAGTATGTCCCCACAAGTTCTACCAGTCTCTCCATTTCCTTTTCATTTCTACCGAATATTTTCAAATCATCCATAAACATCAGATGGTTGCG